>NC_091677.1:34353356-34656096 GCF_042453785.1 Malus domestica
GTGGCAAAAATTGGAAGACAAGTATATGATGAAGAATGAGTTTGAGATGAAGGATCTTGGTGAAGCGAAGAAGATCCTTGGCATGGAGATCACTAGAGATAGAGAGAAGGGTTTGGTCAGTTTGAATCAAAGACAATACCTTGAGGAGTTGGTTCTAAAAGGTTTGGTGCTATCTTAGCACAACAGAGATTTCTGCTAACTGCTAGGCAAAGATGTCTGGGAACAGAGCTCATTGTGGAGAAAATTGTAATGACATTTATTTATTTGTTTTTGTTTTGCAATCTGTTCTGATTAAGATACATTTTGCTTTTTATGAACGAAATTGTGCCATAGATGAGAAGAACATTACTAAAAGAAACCATATTTGATTGGGACAACGGAAACAGAATTTACGATCAACCGACACAAGGGTTGCGCTTGTTGCGGGACTTAACCAAGCCAGAAGAGGCAATGCCTTGCATGAGTAGGGCCGCAAGAGTTCTATTTTGCTGATTGGAACTCCATCCATGCTCTACCTCGGATTTGGATCCTCTCCTGAGCTAATGGAGAGGATCCTCCTAACCAAACATATTGAGTCATTGGATTTTTATCCAACAGCTACAAACAGGAAGATCTCTTTAAAGTTATAATAATTATAGCCGTTTGATGAAAATCAAACGGTCCACAATGCTTGGTTAGGAGGATCCTCTCCATTGGCTCAGGAGAGGATCCAAATCCCTCTACCTCTTGTCTGTTTTATGAACTCTCTTTACAATTACTCAATAATCAACATGTAATAAAACATATACTTTACCAGTTGGTTGGCATTTGAGATTGATAATTGCCTCCATCTCCATCTGCTTCATTCAACTTGTGGTGGGTATAATATTTGTCCCTTACAGCTGTTTGTATATAAACCAAATCAGTAGTGCCTACGCCTAAACCTAATGAGTAATTTGAGTTATGGAAAGGGCCCACAACAATTGACAAATGTGACGATTGATGATTGAGCTACCTTCATCACCAAACTCATCTAAACCCCAACCTACCACCACACCAGATTGAAGTTGGCCTTGCCTCTATCTGCATAAACATTTCTTCTTATTTTTTTTACTGTTTGTTTTAACTAAAGTGGTCGAGGTGATTTTTTGGGTAAGGCAAGATTTTGTTGCGTACGGATCAAAATTTAAGAGATGAACATTACGTAACGGATTCACATTTAGGCAAAACTTCCATAAAAGGTTGGGAATAGCTTCTTCAACATCTCAAAAGACATCACGAATCTGTAAAATTAAAACTTTGTTACAAAAAGATGACAAGGGCCTTCTTCACTTGAGTCAATTTCTGAAGTTCTTCCCCTTCACCAAACACTTGACTAAAGACGTCTAACGACACAAACAATGTGAACCAACTCCCTAATTCCTCCCAACCCAAGACGAATTCTAGAGTCTCTAGAAAACAAACTCAATCAACCAAAAATTCTTACATCATTCAGAATCAGAATCTGGATCCACAATATCAGGAAATGAATCCGCATCTGAATCATTACCCAGTTCATATGCAATTCCCTTGCCCTTCTCAGGATTTGAAGTAGACGCTGAATTCTTCTCTCTGCCAAGAAACCCATCACCTTTAGCCACCGGAACATCATGGGTTGTAACCGTAATGCTACCTGCTTGATCAGATGGACCACTTCCAAGAGCAACCCTCCCAAAGACTTCTTCAGCAACTCTAGTTCCAGCCACTGAGGCAACTTTTGAAGACAGACCATTCTCAAGTTGCACTGCAAATTCTTGAAATTGGCAGGATTCAACCATATTTTCATCCCCATTGACTCTCATATCCACATCCTGAATGGATAATTTGAGCTCCTGTGCACTTCCTCCTAGAGTCTCTTTTCCAAATGAACCATCTACAACAAGTTTTTTATCCCGATGAACTGTTAGAGTTTTGGATGGCTCTCCCGCCTGCATAGTCTTGTCTAGGTCACTCATCGGTGCTTCTAATTGTTTACCAGTTGCAAGCCAGCTAGTATATAGGTCGTCACAATCTGAATCAGAAGCATCATACACCATTCCCTGTATGTCACTTGAAAACGGAGTTTGGTGCTTTACACTACCAGAGTACATGTTTTCTGGGAGTTTGTGGCTAACTCCAACCGAGAAACCTGCTAGTGGGAGTGCCCTGGGATGTACAAGGACCTCTAAGGTCAAAAGAGAATGAGCACAAAATCCAGCAACTTTGGTTCCAGTTTCTTGCTTGCCTGCACAAAACCACTTTCATGTGGTTACAGTAATTAAGGAAATACATGTACAAGAAATACAAAATTCATCTGTAGCCGTTTCACTCAGGCATATTGCATAAAAATATACTTTTCTAATTAAAGAAAAATTATTGAGATGGTTAATATCATTTCATATACATGTCTCTTCTTTTTCAGAGAGATGTCTCATGCTTTGTCATTGAGTTTTAATTTGTAGATTCAGAAAACAATGCCAGTCTCATACTCGGTAGTTTTCCCTTATGAGTAATCACGTGTTATTAAAGAGGTGTAATTCCTTCCTCGACATCAGTAATTAGTTGTAATAGATGCCTATTTGTTGTTGTTGATACATCCACGAGATAATCAAAATGAAAAAAGAGATTTCACTTATTCTTGAAG
Organism: Malus domestica; assembly: GCF_042453785.1. Lineage (NCBI taxonomy): Eukaryota > Viridiplantae > Streptophyta > Magnoliopsida > Rosales > Rosaceae > Malus > Malus domestica. The sequence continues at coordinate 34,355,998 of NC_091677.1, forward strand.
GAATTACCTCTGCGGAAAAGATCAAGACCCTCAGCTAAATAAGGGGGGCGGACACCAGATGAAGAAAGTAACGATGCCAAAAGTGCACGTAGAGCAGCAAGCTGCAAATCACCCCAGATATCAACAGGTTCCTTCAGCTGGTAAATGTTTTTGTTATCACCAGCACGTCCCACTTTCATAGAATTTGTAGCTATGTCCATCAGAAGAAGACCAACATCTGATCGCCATCCTTCAGATTTCAACGCACCACCCTGTGCAAAAGACATAGAACCTCTTGTCACTCATTAGTAGTCCTTTGAGGTCAGAAAGAATGATCCACAAGCATTTGAAGTTTTACTTACACAAGTGGATCAGGAACATAAGAACTTTAAAAGACCACACCCTTGTTCTATTAAGACAGAATAAAGACAAAATTTGACCACTTAAATATCTTTCATCACCAAAGAAAAAAAAAATGAACTCAACAAAATCAGCAAGGTGGGCGGATGATTATGTGGTTGCTAAAATCCAGAATTTTTTCTTTTTTGAAAGGAAACGAAAGAGTTTACAAAAGAGGAAAAGAAAACCACGTGGAAAAGATAACCACCTGGAGCTAGAAGAAAATTAGCAAGGACCCCTACTGAAAACTAATTGAACAGAGGAAAAGCTAAACCGAATCAATTAACGGCTGCTAACAAATCCCTAAATATAGAAGAGAGATTGTACTCTCTAAGCTCCACTGAAACCGAAGCCCAAAGGGCTGCCCAGTGTCTTACTCTATCCCAAAACTCCACTAAAATTCAGATATGAAGACTCCAAATTGAAATCTAGGATCCAGCAGTCAAGCATCTCTACTCTTCTACTTGTGCAAGAAGGACTTTACTATTTCTTACATTAATTATTGACAGAAACCTGATCCAAGACCTTGGATTGACATAAATATCATACACAGATGCATTTGAATCAACATTCTATTCAAGGACATACAGAGTACACTCTCCCTCCACAAAAGGAAAAAAGAAAAAACAAGGACATGGACTACACATACCACAGTGACAAGGGCTTCTAATGCCTCAAGTGCAGCGATTTTCACAGGAATAGGAGATATCGTATGGCTCTTGGGGTTCCCCTCTCCCAAACTACTAGTCTTATGCCACTCAAGAGATCCACTTGAAGCTCCATGCTTCCTCTTTCTATGGCTAGATTGTGGTGTTGTTTGAAGCAATGCTTCAGTAGAAGGCTTCGAGTTTCCACTAGAAGGTGCACCACCACTCTCATTCACAATGGGATTCAGATCAATCAAAGCATTGTTAGCAACTTCCCGTGCCAAGCTTAATGTCATACCTGATAAGCATATAGTTCCCAATTAACAAAACCAAAAAATGACTTACAGAAGAAGGGCACTAAATGGCAACCAAAATAAAGGGTATCAGGAGAAAGCTTTATGCAGATTCCCTAAACAATAGCTGTCATAAATAAATGAGGATCATGGACTGAAGCATCACAAGACCATGGCAATATATCAGAAGTAAAGGAACATAGTGGAAGGGTGGTTACTTACTAAATTTGACTTTTTAATGCAAATTCAGGATAGAAGTAGCCATCTCCCCACACAAGATAGCTAATAAGATCAATGCGTATACTTTATTTCTAGGATTTCTCAAAGGAATGACTTTGTTTAGTAATATGGCTATGCATATTAGTTCCTTTCTAGAGGGATTAGGCTTTCTGGATTGGTCAACATATCTTGCTCCATCCCCGTCTTTGTAATGTGACATTAGTATTTAACAGGAAGGTTTCTATGCAGCAGGACGAAAACTAGATTAAAATATATTTTCTGAAATTACTACATACCAAAACCCATGGATATCAGCAAAATCCTTGTGATTGAGTAGACCTTTATCCTTAATTCTGGCAATGCACATCTCTTTAAGTACACTGAAAGAAGATGCACTAAATAAGCAGCATGTGGTAAAAGTTGACTGCAAGGAAGACAACAAGATTACCAGAAAGTTAGCATTCTCACTATTCAAGAGCTAGGAAACAAACTAAAGAAGGAAATATCTTTAAGACGTTTAATAGCTGAGAGAAATAGAGCCTAAAAGAAACATCTCTAGCAGTCCTAAGTTCAGGACTCGGCATATTGAACTCACATTATAGTTGGGATATCAAGTAAGCATCCCCCCGAATATCACAAGTTCAAGAATTAAGGTGTCACCTATTACCCAAACGTTCTATTGAACAAAAACTTATGTTGTTCTAAGATATTCATTGACAAATGGCAAAGAAAGTAATACCACTAGAGAGACAATTTATATATTTCAAGCTTGTACATCACTAATTGTCAGCTCAAAGAAAAAACCATTTGTTCTCTCATTGTTTCCTTCCTTTTTTTTTTTTTTTTTTTTCTTCTTTCTTTCTTTCTTTCTTTCTTTCTTTCTTTCTTTCTTTCTTTCTTGGGGTTTATGCAATTAGACAAAAAATGAGAGTTAGATTATCTACACTTGCACAATATCGGGCAAAAGCCAACAATAGCAGGTCCCTGTTAACAAATTTCCAGGTTAGCATTCAACTATGTCGAAGTTAAAACCCATACCAAAAAATAACAATTAAATGTATAACTCAAATTATATCAGTAAGACACATCTGGTAAATAATAGAAGAAGATATTCTAGATTTACCTGCGCACGCCCTCTATAATAGCAGTGAGGAACTCTAAACCATACAGGTGCAGAAGTGGTAGTTCCGAACAAATAAACTCTTGCTGTGTGGCAGTCATAAAGGGCAGCAGAGAGTGTGGGAGGGAACCATCCACAATCAGCACTCTCTCAATAAGGACAAATAAGGACCGAATAGGAACAGTCACCTATTATTATAAATATATTAGATACTTGAGGACTATCAAATTCATTTGCATTGTGCATAAAACAAGGAAAGACAAGTGGAACCTAATATTATAGTGACACTCAGTTTATCTATTTTTCTTTTTTTCTCTTTTTCACAGAAACCCACCTGAACAGGGTACGAAGTTGTTATCATTGTAGAGCAGCAAACCATCAGTGCAGAGATACTAGACATTGTCAAACGCTGAGAACTCTTTCTTCCCTTCGTCGAATCTTTTCCTGACACTTTATTTCCTCCCAACTGAGGAGGGGGATCTTTTCCTAGGGGAATCAATAATCTAATAATTTCATGGCGTTTCGTTTCTGCAATACAAGTTATTATGAATATCAGTTATTTACCTTATCGCCAATATGAATACAAAAAAATATCATAATAGCATCATAACTGTACCTTCCTCAAACCCCTGGAAGACATCATTCAGGTGACCATTAATCAACAATAAAATCTTCTGAATCATTAAGGACCAGCTATCCTCATCCCCTCTTGACTTTGGTAGTACTGCCAGGCAATAAGCAAGTTTCTGAACGTTGAATACCAGACAGAAGTTATTGCAGATGCCAACTATTGTTCCAGAATATTAACACTACATTTTCCTCACATAATTTGGTTCAAACAAACAGGAGTTTACCTTCAGCATGTTATCACTTCCTTTTCCTGACAAAATTGTTGAAGCAATAACATCTTCAACCTGCATAAACGTACATTTAAAATTCATTAGCGGGCAAGGTCTAGTGCAGATGTGAGAAAGTCCTTTTCTAGTGTTTGTCCAACAAATAAGGGGTCTGGAGAGGAGAGGTTTAATGTTCTTGAGCGCTATTTCAAGCAACAAGAAAATCTTCTAAGTTTTTCATGTAAAGTGGATCAAATAAGGTTTACCTCTAAGGTATCGTTAACTAGGCTTAACATACCTATCGTATGATGAATATACCTCTAGAACAATTCAAGAGGACATATATCTAGCCAACCATTATTAGGTTTCTATGCATTATCTACGATGAGATAGTATGACCCCCTACAATGACGTACTCTCTGCAGTATTAACATCATTTTTCAGCTTCTAGCAGGCCACATCTCACAAAGAGAAGTTGTGTCTTTATCGCAAGGTGCAGTTGATAACGTTGTAACTTAATGTTGACAACTTAGAACTGAAATGCCCACACAATAAGAAATTAGATGATTGTCTGATCCAATTTGGTAAAATTGGCATTTGATTGCTATAAGAACAGGCAAACAAGTTTCAATAAATCGAATAATACAAATATACTTCATCCACCAAAAAGAAACTTATTTGATAATATTTACTGTACTTAGCTGTGTACAAATCCAGTAATGGAAGCTCTGTATGGAGGACGAGGAACTTACACTGTCATAATGACGACTGATGCTCAATGGAAAGAAAGATATAATTGTGCATAACAATCGAACTGCTCCTTCCTGCATGTAATATGGAAACCATTTCATACATAACTAACATCAATAAAATAAAAAATAATAATATTGTCTTACTGAATTATATATTCTATTTTGGACAAATGTAATATATTCACAAGACTAAGTAAATGATACGGTTTAGCCTTACCATTGTTTAATTAGCATTACCTTAAGGTCCTTGCTACTTATTCCCGGTTCTAGGTGGAACTCTTTTCCACTTATGTAAATTCGGACTATACACAGTAAAACTAAGAACATCGAGCTATTGAATGACTACAGCTTTAGCCAGCTTGGCCTCTTCAGGGTTTTATCTTAGAACATCCAAATTTGCAAAACATGGCCAAAGATGTTGCCTTACAACTGCCTTAAATTATGGTCTCTATTTTATAAGTAAATGCAAAAATTCATTCCAAAAAAAATCGACCAGAAAGAAAAAACGCTTCTTTCACAGTTATACAACATTGATTAGCAGCTTACCCAAACAACCTCTGAATGATCATCATTTAACAACTTCAAAACTGGTTGAATAATTTGCTGAACAAGTTTCCCGGCATGTGCAGTTCCATCCCTTTTTGCATTTAGAGATCCACCCAACCTATAAAAAACAAAAGAAAATAGCTTCACACTTGAGGACTGGCACAGTACTAATTTATATGGCCTTCAATTACACTGGATAAGCAATAAGGAATATTAATTCCATTACAGAATTGCTGATGTAATTTATCAACATTAAATCTTAACTTGATATTATAAAGCAAGATAACAGATATAAGTACCAATGAAAATTTGAGGAAGTAATTCAGATATAATATACAACCTTGTGATGAGATCTGACATCGAGGCACAAGAGGCCACCTTCACAAATTGAGAAGTTGTTGTGGGCTGCTAAATGAAACACAGAATAAGATTTAAGTTAAATATTACCTTAAGAGGGTGGAAGCGGGATAGTTCATATATAAATCAGTTTATTCACAACAAAACCAAAAGTTCAAGGGACAGAATCCACGACAGCATCTAAACCTATACAAATGCAGTCTGAGCTATATCAAAATTCCAAAAACAAATTGCAACAGAGGATCATGTGATCCGAAAGGACAACAACAACAACAACAACAAAGCCTTTTCCCACTAAGTGGGGTCGGCTATATGAATCCTAGAACGCCATTGCGCTCGGTTTTGTGTCATGTCCTCCGTTAGATCCAAGTACTCTAAGTCTTTTCTTAGAGTCTCTTCCAAAGTTTTCCTAGGTCTTCCTCTACCCCTTCGGCCCTGAACCTCTGTCCCATAGTCACATCTTCGAACCGGAGCGTCATTCGGCCTTCTTTGCACATGTCCAAATCACCGGAGCCGATTTTCTCTCATCTTTCCTACAATTTCGGCTACTCCTACTTTACCTCGGATATCCTCATTCCCAATCTTATCCTTTCTCGTGTGCCCACACAACCCACGAAGCATCCTCATCTCCGCTACACCCATTTTGTGTACGTGTTGATGCTTCACCGCCCAACATTCTGTGCCATACAACATCGCTGGCCTTATTGCCGTCCTATAAAATTTTCCCTTGAGCTTCAGTGGCCTACGACGGTCTCACAACACGCCGGATGCATTCTTACACTTCATCCATCCAGCTCGTATTCTATGGTTGAGATCTCCATCTAATTCTCCGTTCTCTTGCAAGATAGATCCTAGGTAGCGAAAACGGTCGCTTTTTGTGATCTTCGCTAGATTGCTCCGGTCATTAGTGTGGATAAGTATATAAATGGATAGAGATAGGAAAGCAAACACAAGATGTACGTGGTTCACCTAGATTGGCTACGTCCACGGAATAGAAGAGTTCTCATTAATTGTGAAGGGTTTACACAAGTACATAGGTTCAAGCTCTCCTTTAGTGAGTACAAGTGAATGATTTAGTACAAATGACATTAGGAAATATTGTGAGAGAATGATCTCGTAATCACGAAACTTCTAAGTATCGGAGTGTGGTGTCGTCTTGACTTGCCTTATCTGTCTCATAGGTAGATGTGGCATCTTCTCTGGAAGTACTCTTCCTCCATCCAGGGGTGGTATCTTTAACTGGTGGAGATGCACAAGGTAATGTATCAATTTCACTTGAAGCTTACTTGTAGTTTCAGGCTTGGTCAAGCGCGATACAAACCATGTAGTAGGAGTCCTCCAAGTCGCCGAGCTAGGGGGTCTGCTGAAAGAGGTGACAGACAAGGTAAGCAATCAGAGCTCCGACTGATTGTTCACCTTCTCCCCATCTTGCAGCAGCATGAAGGATAAAGAGAAGAAAAATGAGAAGAGATGATATGAGATACTTTTGCTTTTGAAGAAGTAACTTTCCACAGGCTTATTCTTGAACTGAGCTGGAGGGTTTTCTGGTTTCCTCCAGAGTATAAGGCCGGCTGAAGAATTTGAGGGTCAAAACAAGTCCATCAAATCTAGAGTACGTTCCATCCTGCTGATATGGGATACTTTTGCTTTTGACAGAGTAATGGATGTATCGGCACGTGTGCTGTTACGCTTGTCTCCACATGCTTCCTTGTATCCTTCGCACTTGCCCTATCTGTTCCTCAAGCAGATGCGGAATCTTCCCTGGAAACATAAGATGTTGAAGATGAGTACTCGAGAGCAATGCCAGGTAAGTAATCAGGTAAGGGGTTCCAGGCAGTCAGTTCCTGGCTGGAAGCTTGATTCCAAGTGCTGACTGATTGCTCTCTTTCTCCTTGTCTTGCAGGTAAAAACAAGGCCAAAGGAAAGACAGGGAAAAAGCATGATATGGGATACTCTTGCTTTTAACCCTGATGATATGAGATATTCTTGCTCTAGTATAGCTTGTTTGCAGAGGTATTATCGGGGGGAAAGAAAGCTGAATATTTCGAAAGGCTTCGTTGGGAGTGCCCTCTCAGATATGATGAAGGGTTGAGCATTTTTGCAGGTCTGCCTGTCCGTTGGGGATGGAGGTCGACATATATAGGAGTCTCCCTAACAAGTAGTAATGCTATTCCTTTACCCTGCTTGGTCATAGCACGGTAGTGGGAGCTGCCAGTTTCACATGTTTTAACTCTGTCAGAGCACTTTGAAAAAGTGGTCTGTGGTATCTGGCTCTCGAGATTCGGAGAACGATGCCTCTTCGATTTTTGAGAAAGCAATCATGCTGGGGGTCTGGCTCTCGAGATTCGGAGAGCAGTGTCTCTTCGATTTTTGAGGAAGTAATCATGTTGGGAGTCTGGCTCTCGAGATTCGGAGGGCGGTGCCTCTTCGATTTTGGAGCAAGCAATCTTGTTGGGAGTGTTGTCTCGAATGTGAGTAAAGGTTGGGCATGTTTGCTAGTCTACCTTGTCACGAAGCACAAAGGTTGACACACAGGGACTTTCCAATTATCCAGCAATGGTACTGTTCCTTTACCCTCTCTTCGATTTTGAGAAAGTAGTCATGTTGGGAGTCTGGCTCTCGAGATTCGGAGGACGGTGCCTCTTCTATTTTGGAGCAAGCAATCTTGTTGGGAGTGTTTTCTCGAATGTGAGTAAAGGTTGGGCATGTTTGCTAGTCTACCTTGCCACGAAGCACAGAGGTTGACAAACAGGGACTTTCCAATTATCCAGCAGTGGTACTGTTCCTTTACCCTTGTGGGTAATAATATGGTAGCTAGACCTTCAAAATTTATGTGTCTAAACTTTGTTAGTGTTGTTTCTTTGCTATTCTTTTACCTTTCTTGGTCAGAGCGATGTAGTGGGAGCTGCAAGCTTCACGTGCTCAACTTTGGCAGAGAACTTTGGCAAAGTTATCTGTGGTACCCATGAGCTATTGTTGCGTGTGGGAAGTGGGTGATTGAACAGTAAGATTCATGTGCTTTCTACTTCACCAGAAGTCTTCGACAGAATGCCCATAATTTCTGCAAAGCTGAGTGTGCGTGTGACAGGTGCTGACAAGGCTAGAAAAGTAGGTGCCGCTTCGATTTCTGAGATCGGCCCTCGTGGTCTCTGAGCAGCCCAGCTTTTGAGAAAGCGAGCGCCTTTTCGATTGATTCGGAGAACGATGCCTCATCGATTTTTGAGAAAGCAATCATGCTGGGGGTCTGGCTCTCGAAGATTCGGGGAGCAGTGTCTCTTCGATTTTTGAGAAAGTAATCATGTTGGGAGTCTGGCTCTCGAGATTCGGAGGGCGGTGCCTCTTCGATTTTGGAGCAAGCAATCTTGTTGAGAGTGTTTTCTCGAATGTGAGTAAAGGTTGGGCATGTTTGCTAGTCTACCTTGCCACGAAGCACAGAGGTTGACACACAGAGACTTTCCAATTATCCAGCAATGGTACTGTTCCTTTACCCTCTCTTCGATTTTTAAGAAAGTAGTCATGTTGGAAGTCTGGCTCTCGAGATTAGGAGGACGGTGCCTCTTCGATTTTGGAGCAAGCAATCTTATTGGGAGTGTTTTCTCGAATATGAGTAAAGGTTGGGCATGTTTGCTAGTCTACCTTGCCACGAAGCACAGAGGTTGACACACAGGGACTTTCCAATTATCCAGCAGTGGTACTGTTCCTTTACCCTTGTGGGTAATAATATGGTAGCTAGACCTTCAAAATTTATGGGTCTAAACTTTGTTAGTGCTGTTTCTTTGCTATTCTTTTACCCTTCTTGGTCAGAGCGATGTAGTGGGAGCTGCAAGCTTCACGTGCTCAACTTTGGCAGAGAACTTTGGCAAAGTTTTCTGTGGTACCCATGAGCTATTGTTGCGTGTGGGAAGTGGGTGATTGAACAGTAAGATTCATGTGTTTTCTACTTCCCCAGAAGTCTTCGACAGAATGCCCATAATTTCCGCAAAGCTGAGTGTGCGTGTGACAGGTGCTGACAAGGCTGGAAAAGTAGGTGCCTCTTCGATTTCTGAGATCGGCCCTCGTGGTCTCTGAGGAGCCCAGCTTTTGAGAAAGCGAGCGCCTCTTCGATTTCTGAGATCAGCCTTCGAGGTCTTTGAGCAGCCCAACTTTTGAGAAAGCAAACGCCTCTTCGATTTCTGAGATCAACCCTCGTGATCTCTAAGCAGCCCAGCTTTTGAGAAAGCAAACGCCTCTTCGATTTCTGAGCAGGCGCCTCTTCGATTTCTGAAGCTCCGTCGAGTGCAGATTTTTATAGGGGCTGACATTAAGTTCCAAAGCACACTTGAATCTCCACCAGTAGAAGCTTCATTCTTGCACTTCTAAGATCTTGATTTGTCCGACCTCTTCTCTCTTCAACACCTTTGAAAATGTCTGGCCCCTCCGACCGTCGTTTTGACTTGAACCTTGTTGAAGAGGCAGCCCCGCCTTCTCCAGACAACATATGGCGCCCATCCTTCGTCTCCCCTACTGGTCCTCTTACCGTTGGGGATTCCGTGATGAAGAATGATATGACCGCTGCGGTGGTGGCCAGGAACCTTCTCACTCCCAAAGATAACAGACTACTTTCCAAACGGTCTGATGAGTTAGCTGTTAAGGATTCGCTGGCTCTCAGTGTTCAGTGTGCAGGTTCTGTGTCTAATATGGCCCAACGCCTATTTGCTCGAACCCGCCAAGTTGAATCATTGGCGGCTGAAGTGATGAGTCTCAAACAGGAGATTAGAGGGCTCAAGCATGAGAATAAACAGTTGCACCGGCTCGCACATGACTATGCTACAAACATGAAGAGGAAGCTTGACCAGATGAAGGAAACTGATGGTCAGGTTTTACTTGATCATCAGAGATTTGTGGGTTTGTTCCAAAGGCATTTATTGCCTTCGTCTTCTGGGGCTGTACCGCGTAATGAAGCTCCAAATGATCAACCTCTGATGCCTCCTCCTTCTAGGGTTCTGTCCAGTACTGAGGCTCCAAATGATCCCCCTCCGGTGCCTTCTCTTTCTGGGGCTCTACCGACTGCTGAGACTTCTCCTAAGCAACCTTTGTGAAGGCTCCCTCTTGTGTGTTTATTTTGACTCATGTATATGTACATATTTGTAGCTTATCGGGGATATCAATAAATAAGCTTTCCTTCATTTCAACGTATTGTGTTAGATACACCAAAGCCTTCTTCGCTAAGTTCTTTGAATTTTCTTTTGTTGAAGCTTGTATGTTGAAGCTTTCTGAGTGGAGCATGTAGGTTGGGTAGTGTTCCCTTAATTTTCCGAGTGAGGAAAACTTCTCGGTTGGAGACTTGGAAAATCCAAGTCACTGAGTGGGATCGGCTATATGAATCTTAGAACGCCATTGTGCTCGATCCTGTGTCATGTCCTTCGTTAGATCCAAGTACTCTAAGTCTTTTCTTAGAGTCTCTTCCAAAGTTTTCCTAGGTCTTCCTCTACCCCTTCGGCCCTGAACCTCTGTCCCATAGTCGCATCTTCTAATCGGAGCGTCAATAGGCCTTCTTTGCACATGTCCAAACCACCGTAACCGATTTTCTCTCATCTTTCCTTCAATTTCGGCTACTCCTACTTTACCCCGGATATCCTCATTCCTAATCTTATCCGTTCTCGTGTGCCCACACATCCAACGAAGCATCCTCATCTCCGCTACACCCATTTTATGTACGTGTTGATGTTTCACCGCCCAACATTCTGTGCCATACAGCATCGCCGGCCTTATTGCCGTCCTATAAAATTTTCCCTTGAGCTTCAGTGGCATACGGCGGTCACATAACACACCGGATGCACTCTTCCATTTCATCCATCCAGCTTGTATTCTATGGTTGAGATCTCCATCTAATTCTCCGTTCTTTTGCAAGATAGATCCTAGGTAACGAAAACGGTCGCTCTTTGGTATTTCTTGATCTCCGATCTTCACCCCTAACTCGTTTTGGCCTCCATTTGCACTGAACTTGCACTCCATATATTCTGTCTTTGATCGGCTTAGGCGAAGACCTTTAGATTCCAACACTTCTCTCCAAAGGTTAAGCTTTGCATTTACCCCTTCCTGAGTTTCATCTATCAACACTATATCGTCTGCGAAAAGCATACACCAAGGAATATCATCTTGAATATGTCCTGTTAACTCATCCATTACCAACGCAAAAAGGTAAGGACTTAAGGATGAGCCTTGATGTAATCCTACAGTTATGGGAAAGCTTTCGGTTTGTCCTTCATGAGTTCTTACGGCAGTCTTTGCTCCTTCATACATATCCTTTATAGCTTGGATATATGCTACTCGTACTCCTTTCTTCTCTAAAATCCTCCAAAGAATGTCTCTTGGGACCCTATCATACGCTTTTTCCAAATCTATAAAGACCATGTGTAAATCCTTTTTCCCATCTCTATATCTTTCCATCAATCTTCGTAAGAGATAGATTGCCTCCATGGTTGAGCGCCCTGGCATGAACCCGAATTGGTTGTCCGAAACCCGTGTCTCTTGCCTCAATCTATGCTCAATGACTCTCTCCCAGAGCTTCATTGTATGACTCATTAGCTTAATACCCCTATAGTTCATGCAATTTTGTACGTCGCCCTTATTCTTGTAGATAGGCACCAAAGTGCTCGTTCGCCACTCATTTGGCATCTTCTTCGTTTTCAAAATCCTATTGAAAAGGTCAGTGAGCCATGTTATACCTGTCTCTCCCAAAAGTTTCCATACTTCGATTGGTATATCGTCTGGGCCTATTGCTTTTTTATGCTTCATCTTCTTCAAAGCTACAACCACTTCTTCCTTCCGGATTCGACGATAAAAAGAGTAGTTTCTACACTCTTCTGAGTTACTCAACTCCCCTAAAGAAGCACTCATTTCATGTCCTTCATTGAAAAGATTATGAAAATAACCTCTCCATCTGTCTTTAACCGCGTGCAAAAAATGAAATGCTTGGGTAGCAGTAAAAAAATAGCTAAGTAACATATAGTATAATCCCAAACGTGAGGGTTTTACAGATCGTTAGGATATTAGGATTTGTGTATTTATATCTGGCATCTCTTTATCTTTATCATTCATTAAGAAGGGGAATGTTTGTAGTTTCTATAATTCGAAAATGTGCCAAAATTGTGAGCATGGGTCTTGTTACATAAGTAGTCCTGTGAATTCTTATATTTTGATTGACGAACGTGAGACTGGTTTGTTTAGTAAAGGCATCGATGCCAAGTGGAGCACAATTGGGCACCAGGGCCATGTTTAGCATCGTAACCATACCATCAATATAAATGCACCAAATTTTCCTTAAAGTAGCCGGATGAGGCCTCATGTGTTGATCAATAATATTAATATTCATAGGAAGATTAACAAATCTAATATTGTGTTTGTTCAGTTGAATCAAAACCACAGTTGGCAAGGCATGACATGTTATTGTAGAAGCAATGTTTTCTTTACATAAAACAAGCATAACTACCGCATAATGAATATTTAATTTAAACAAACATTCATCTTGGTACCTGAATATGTGATAGAAGTATCTGGAACCAACCAGAGTATGATTCCAAGAACCGCTCAGAGCTGCATTCCCGACAAGTCACCCCCATCAAACAAGTTCCTTCCCAACATTTATCTGGCTACAACAGAAAATATGATCAAAAGAATTCACAAGGTAGACAATGAAAACTCTGTAGAATGAAAACAGATAGTTCTTTAGTTGCCTCGTCGTAACATGGTGTCAAACTATTACTTATGCCTCTCGTCATAACATGGAATTCAGGGTGCACTTTGCCAACCTAACATTGATAGCTAAAACTGAAAATTTATCTTTCAAAATGAATATATTGGACTTTCCCATAGTACTAAACCCAATTGTTTTCAGTAAACTAAAGAAAATCAAATTTATCGTTTTGAAAGAAAAAAAGTAAACAAACAAGTAACTTCAATTAAATTGCAATAGAAAAAAAACTAATACGCACATACCATGTCACTAGAAACAAGCTGCACCAAGCGACGGACCCAGGAATCCATAGCGGATTTCCACGTAGTGATTAGCTTTTGGTCAGTCACATCTTGTACAGACTCACAAAGGAGGTTGTGGGTTTTGATTGCGTAGACTACCTTCGACAGCTCCGATGGACTCGCAGACGGGTGTTTATCGTCGGGGAGGTCTCTGATGATCGTTTGCAACAGACGGGGCCTTAGAGCAACATCGTACATGTCTTTGACATGGTCGAATGCCGCCATTGGAGCCGAAGCTTAAGCTCTGAAATTGAACATACAGGAAAAAACAGAGGGCCTTAGGGTTTATGAATTTGGTAGTTAAACCCTAATGGGAGGGAGCTTTGGTCTATGTTACAGTTCAAAATTCAACCCAAGTCAATAACTTTCAGTGTAAGGAAATTTCCTACATTGCTTCCCTTCCCCACAAAATAGTAAAATACCATGAATAGTTAACTCTCAAATAAATATTCAAATTTACACTTTGCAGAATAATTTTTTTTATATTTTTAAATGGAAATCCAGAAAGAAACTTACCAAATATCCGACAAGGTTGGTGGAGAAGGAGATGGGGGTGTGAGAAGTGAGTGAAGAGACTAATAGAGGCGAATGTTTGGGAGAAAGATGCGTTTACTGTGACAAGTGAAGAACAAGGGTGCCGGGGGAGCTGCAGGTTGTTTAGGGGCGGCAACGATGGGCTAAACATACAGTTCGGATGGGCTTTAGATTTTTTTTCTTTTGGACTACAGCCCAGTCAGTGTGGTAAGCACGCCGTAAAAGTTAGATCCTCCAGCAGATGGGATACTCGAGCCCAGTCAGTGTGGCGAGCGCTCCAAAAAAGTTAGGTCTTCCAAGAGATGGGATACTCCTAGTATTTTACCGGTTTTAGTTTTTGTATAACGGGTAAAACATTCGGAGTATCCCTTAAATAGCTAGTGTATACGTATGAAGTGGTAAAAAAGATGTGTAAATTATCATTTAGTACTATAATCTAGTGGTATTCATCTTTATTTGTAAGTGAAAAGTCTTAGGTTTAATTCTCGACAAAGTCGAATTCGAACCACATTATTTTTAGGTTATTGTGAAACTTAGCCTACTCTTCCAGCTCTTACGTGTGGATAACAACATCACCCTTCTTACTGTTAATCATGTTTGTACTTTAATCACGATGAGAGTGCGTGTGTTAACCATTTTTTCTCCAAGTGACAGCTCGCAGCTGATGTTTGGTGTCATCTTTCTTCTTGCCCTTTATCCAAAATCCTCTCCTTTTCATACGTCTTTCGCGGAGTATGTTAGGTGATTTCCAGGAATGGAATACCACATTTCCACATTTGGTTGTGTGAATACTTCCTTTTTGACCTCGTTGGCCTAATTTCTGTCTTTTGACAAAACGATAAAACAATTACAGAAAAAATCATAGTACAAGAAGAAAATTTGAATTTTAGTGGACCACTTGACTAGATTAGGGATGAGCAACGGTTATGGCGGGCGGGTAACCGCGGTTATTTATTCATAACCGTTTATTCTCATACCCGCATAACCGTTTACCCGTTGAGTAATTGTCTAAATGGTTATACCCATACCCATAACCGTTTATAAACGGTTAACCATACCCATAACCGTGTACCCATTTAACCGTAACTGTTTCCCATTTATCATTTTTTAACCCATTTATCCTTTCTTTTTTACCATTTACTCATTTTTCACCCGTCTACGTGTTTTTTTAACAACTTGAAAATTAAAAAAGAAAAATTTGTCATAATTTTATTTTTCTAATAATTAAACACCGTTATAGGTACATTCATCATACATTTCCGCATTTTAATTTTTTAAATCCTTATTCCATTCCAATAATTGAAATAATAGTTTACGGACGACATTTTTAACTGTTAATAGTAAAGGTAATATAAAATTTGCTAAGTATTCTTGGGTTATAAAAATTGTTAAAAGACAATATTCTGGGTTATTTAACTCGGAATGTAAAGTATTAACATAATATATATAATGGACTATGAAATTTAAAGTGGTTAAGGAAAACTATATTATATTAGCTACATATATCATGCACTATAGTCAATAGCATTGATCTAAGTTTTGTCCAATACGGAACATGGTGTATGTTAATTTTACATATATAAAATAAATGGGTAAACGGTTACCCGTTTATAACCACAGTTAATACCCATAACAGCCTATTTAAATTTCATAGGTAAACGGTTATACACATAACTGTTTATTTATTTAAACAGTTACCCATAACTGTAACCATAAAATTTAAATGGACGGGTAACCGCGGTTACCCATAACCGATAGGTATTTGCCCATCCCTAACCTAAACTCATGTTTGTGAACATATGAGTAAAGCTGCCACATAAGTCGGCAAAGTACAATTTTAGTTATTTAATTCTAGCAATGTCATTGGAGATGTTTAATGGAATTTGTTGTCAAGCGTTTCAGGGCTCCCGTGAATATGCCGTAAGGTGCGAGACATGAAGGCCAAGTGTTAACCAACACAACAGATGCAGATGGATGGTCAGCGTCAGACGATCCCGTGACTCAAAAAGTCTCGTTTCCACATTAAACTTTGAGCGCTCGTGCGTTTCCCACCACCAACCCCACATGGCACATGGTGGTGTAAATCTGAGTCATTTGATTGGACCAATTTGTCAAATATTGGTTTGGTTTGTTGCAAAGCAGTGTGGTGGGTGGTTCTTGCTTCAAATGGAGACGACACCCTCCCAAAGTCTTCTGCAATTTGCTTTTTCCATTGCGTTGTACATCGCCAACCTCAACCAAGCAACTCAAAGTAGGAGAGGACTTTCATGCCATTTTGTTAGTATTTCAAATCCACTACTAATTGTAATGTGATGAAAAAATATGATAATATGTAATATCAACTAGAGGTATTAACAAATGGTTTTGCAATAGACTTGTTGCTCAAGTAATTAAAGGCTTATACCCAGATACCCGAAGCTCGTAGTTTCACAACTTAATTGGGCTTACACTATAAAAATACACTCACATTTGGAGGCAGAATTTGATGATCTCCTTGTGATATTGAGAAGAATTGATGAATGTTCACAATGACTTCAAGTTGAAGGCAAGCAGGAGTACAGGGAGGGCCGGGGATTGGTGGGGAAGCAAAGCGACCCTTACGGGCTTGTTTTGGCTTTCCTACTCCCATCACCCTTATAAATCCTGGAACACATTTCTCTTCGTTCAATCGGTCTAAACCCTACAACACCTAGCTCTAAACATATTTAGGATGAACAATTGAAAGGATGAAAATGGTTGGAGAAAAATGCTGGTATGGATCTGGCGTTATAAATTATTTTGGGGGTGTATAAATAACGTCAAAGTCGCTTAGAGTCCACTCTGCCACTTCATCTTTGTCACTAACAAAAATTTCTGTACCAACATCAATTGATCCCCATATCCTTCTAGCAGGAGTGGTGCCTGGATCCTACAAATCAGAAACAAAAAATGAATATCAATCGCATGAAGTACATAAATAGTTTTAACTAAACACAAAATAGTTACCAAACACACCGTAAATTACCCAAAGTTTAGTTCACTTAATCAGCAAAAATTACCTGGTAGTAGTGGAGTCGACTAGATAGGCCACCAACATCAAGCTCCCAAGTTCTAGCATCCCCAATCCAACCCTGCCCTTGTTTGGTTGGATACCCGTACTCGGCCCAGATGGGGTGAGGGAGCAACTGAACTATTTCTTGTGCCTGGGGATTACTGTAAGGATCACATACGCTTACAGGTTTCTCTAAATGTTCAGCATTTCCCGGAGCACAGTAGTAGTGATAAGCCCCATATGGGAAGTTGGCAGTGTCGTTTCTATAAATTTTTCTGTCGTTTGGAGTGATATGGTACGGCGGGCAATTGCCTAAACCTGTGGGGCTGCACCAAGCAGGAGTTTCCGGGTTTATGATCATCTCCGTGTATCTGGTCACATCCGTGAGCACATCGCCGTCACAGGGTTTGCCATTGTTCTTCCAACAGCTACCAATGTCAATGAGGTAAAACTGGCTCTTGGGTCCTCCTCCTTGTTTGATGTCCAAAGTCAGCCTGACTTTAAAATTGGGTGACTCGGGAGGCTGAAAATTGACTTTGAATCGTAAGTTATCCGATTAAATGGACTTATAATCCATCTCTTCTAAAATAATCTAGAAGCAATTATATTAGAAAACATGGGCAGATCCAACTCAAACAAAGATGAACGTAGGCAGATCCAGCTCAAACAAAGATGATTATGCTTATAATTGAACACAAGTTATTCATCTCTACTTAATTGAATTAGATGTAGAGCCAAGGCACGGAACATGCGGCTTTAGGCGAAAATTCGTAGTTAGACCGCTTAAATCAGTGGCCTTGTGACCTTCACTAGATGAACTCTTCACTAGATGAACAACTCGAGGGTTGGCCTAATAGTACCACTAACAATTAAAAAAGGTCCAGAATATGAAGTTTCTAACACCGTTGACCATGATTTGGTATGAAATGCTATCTAACAGGATTGAATAATTAATCGTTTCATGCAAAAAGGACAGAGACAGATACAAGATTAATTATTCATAAAAATCCTCAGCTGAATAAATTAACACCAGAAAAATCCAGTTAGCTTAACGGATTCTCAGCCGTCCAATTAGGTCCTTGTCTTGTTAATTGTTACTTGGTTATTTGTCATATCAAACAAGGAAAGCATATGTCCTGTTTGCCAATCACTACATTACATATTTTCTTATCACCAAGACAAGCAATAAGACTAAACTGTGTGTACACAATTAAAAGTGAAAGAAAAGTAATTGGATTCGAGTGCTTGAAATTATATTGGGATGAATCGATTATTCTACTTACAATTTTGAGCATTCCTCTTGTATCATAGTGATAGCCACCAGAATATCCTTGGGTTGCATCAGCTCTGAGGTAGAGCATCAGCCATGGATACTTCTTTGAAGTCTTGAGCATGTGCCTGAACTCCCAGCTTCCAACACCAAGTTTCTTCTTCCATTCCACCTCGTAGAAAGATATCGAATCGAGCCCATCACTGGGGTTGGATCCCAGATCATAAGTCCCATTGAAACCTCCTCGCATTGTGGTATTACCATCCAGCAGAGTCCTCTGGTGGACCACAGTGGGTTGATTCATACAGCCCTTCCCAAAGCAAGGGAACCTTCCGGGATCGCTAAAAGGCGGTGTCTTTTTCCCATTGGAAGGGCACAGCCCAGCCATTGTGTCAAAGTTTCCATTTTTGAGCATAATCATCCAGAATTGCCACGGTTTTGGAGAGTCTTGGACTTGACATAGAGAACCCAGATACAGCTCCTTCTCCACTGCATAAAGGTCCACATTGTTTAAAGCCCCCTGGCTTATCCCTGGGAATGGAGTCCCAACCCCAAGCAAGTTGTCTTTTTTGCTCACTCCGTGTTTTAAGGAAGTACCTAAGATTAACAGATTAATCGGAATTAATTAAGAATTATGCAGTGACAAACATTGACAAGAAATTGGAACATTTATCGAACAAATGGTGAGCAAATAAATAAATGATTGAAGCAAATCTGAAAAAAAACCCCACTATTTTTCGTCAGTTTCTTTGTTGATTTATGGTGGTTGTGCTTACTTGTGAGATTAAAGCAATCAGCAGCTCTGGGACTGCCCATATCAGGTGCTTCTTCTCCAACTTCATTGCAGAAGTTCCAAGCTTCCAAGGCCACTCTCAGCTCATCCCTTCTCATTCCTGGGTCTCCAACTGCTGTGACATAATCACTTTTCCCAGAAGCAAAAGCACCATCAATGATACTAATAATACAGAGCAGCAGAAGAATCAGATGTGACAATAACAATGAAACATGCATCATCATCATCTGATTCTGATTCTTCTTCATGGCTCTCTCTTCTGTTCTCAGAGAAAGAGCAAGATGGTGCAACTTATATATCTACGGTATTTTGGGAATGCTGGTGAAGTGCGGATGTTGGCCGGTTCCTCCCTCTACTTTTTGTTTATTCTGAAAATATTTAACTAACTAAATTGCCGAATATGTGTTTATTAATCGGATTATTATTAATCTGTTAAAAGTTATAAAAGTATAGACTCTGTTCTTTTTCGTTTCACCTAAAGCAACAAAGGTCTTTTGTGGACCCTCTGTCTCTCTCAAGCTAAATTGACTTGTTTTCATACAGTAATACTGTTTACACCCATTTTTATATATGATAATACTATTCTTTCTCATATTGTTAAATAATCAAATCAGACCTGTTATTTCTATTAAAAATCCCAATTGATAAAACAAATTACAACACAAAATTAAGAAATTTGCTAGCATATATTTAATAAATTACACCAGATCTTTTAGGATAAAAGTCGAGCTAATAAGTGATCAAATTATCCACTTCTCTAAAACCTCGACCTTTTCTTTTTCTTATTTTCAATATTATTGCTTTAGTTTTGAATTGAATAGCGTGACTCCAACTAGAAGCAACTATCGATCCGCTGGAGCCTGGAGGGGATTCTATCGTCGGTCACAAGTGGGACCTTTTATGGTGTAAAAGACGCATGAGCCGAATTGGATTTAGTCTGGAATGGAAAGAGAGAAGGACCTAAAAGGGTCAGGAAGTCAAGCTGTTCGGGTTCTCGGTCGGTTTCTGTTCCGCCGGGTTCATAACTAGAAAATTCGCCCTTAGAACGAAAAATCAAGAGCTCCGAGATAATAAAAACTCAGAAGAATGACTCAAGAACACTTTTACATGTCCCTCGTTTTAATAAAATAATGACGTATGTAGATCGGTATGCCATTTTTGCATTAAACTCGTTGCATGTAAATACATGGTTGTCACAAATAAGGTTTTACAACCTAAATTTCTTTTTATTCATATTCATTTGCCTTTTCTAATTTTTAGTGTTTATTTTTGTGGTGAAGGGTGGCAATTGTCCATTAATGAGCACTAGTTCTCCTTCTTGTAATTTATCACTTTCGTAATGAAAGTTGGGATGGTCACAGATATTTATCAGATTTAGGAAACCTAAATTTTTTGCCTGGAATGTAAACTGATATTCTCCTTTTTGACCTTTTCAACCATTTACTGGAAAATCAAATCTTAACTGTTCAATACATTTTGCTTATTTTTTGGGCCAACTTGAATTTTATTTACACTTAAGAAACTAATCGTATATTATCGTTTGTCGTGTCATGTCAGTGGATAATAAAAAGTTAAAAAAGATAAAAAGTTAAAAAAAGATAATGAATATGGGCGTGTTTGTAGAAATAGTCGACGACCATAATATCTAG
Source organism: Malus domestica (assembly GCF_042453785.1). NCBI lineage: Eukaryota > Viridiplantae > Streptophyta > Magnoliopsida > Rosales > Rosaceae > Malus > Malus domestica. Next base: position 34,376,439 of record NC_091677.1, read on the forward strand.
CTGGGAAGTCAAGTAGTCCACTTGTTGATGGTGTTATTATACATGGCACTTGCTAGCTACTAGCTTTACAAATTCAATTCAACTTAAGACTCCTAAATGAGTTTGTTTACCTGCTCCTTCCAGCCTAGTGCATCTTCCCACAATTAATCGTAATCATTATTCCATCTAGATAAGTACAAAGACTATATGTATATACTATTTTTGATTACTAACTTTTTTTGACATACTTTTAAAATAAATAAAAACATTTTCGGTGAGAGTGTTTTTGAATTTCAAAAGCACTTGAGGTGCATTTTGAGAGAAACACCAATTGTGTTTTTTTTTTTTTTTTTCAGAAAACACTTTCATCAAAAAGATTTTTAATCATTTTAAAGTCACTTCCAACCACACCCTACATTTGGATTAGTGAGATGGTCATAGTTTAATACAAGGCCAGACATAATTATGTAATATGCCTACGCACTTATGCTGAGAACATGCCTGGCTGCCTGCAATCCGATCGAGCTTCAACATTTCACACGCACCAGAGAAACCACTCACCAGAATGCATTACCAAAACTAATATATATATCCCTTATCCTGTCATGAATGAAGGGACCATACATATGAATTGTTTGAGTTATTAAGGAACAGGTAACGTTAGGTGGTGGATACAAATTTGATCAAATGATATATTTATAATTTTATATATGCACATACACACCCACAGATAAGTTTGGCTCGTATATGCCTACTTACTCCTCAATATATTGTGTTCTCTACCTGATCATCTTCTTTGCAACTTGCTTTTGCCACCATATTAAGTCATTTTCTTTCTCCTAATTTTATACATACGATACGAGTACATGCCCATGACAATCTGATAGTGACACAAACGATCGTGTTTGATAATAATTTTGTTTTTTAGTTTTGATTCTATTTTTTTTTTATTTGAGACTATGTAGAAAAAAAAATAAAGAAGGATGAAGAAGGGTTATTGACACACCCCGTCCCGAAGGAGGGCATGCTGGCCGTCACGTGAGAGTGACGTAACCATTTGCACAGTACGGAAGCTTTAATTATACAATTTATAAGTTGATACACCCGAAGGTGAGTCCTAATTTTGTCCAATCTGTCAGAACCCCGCTGTATTCCTCGTAGTCACCACACCTTTGTGATTCCTGAACCTGGAGGGGCGCAAAACCAAAATTGAGTGGGTCAGTAAAACAATTCTTTTCCAAATCCAAACATTTCTCAAAACGTTGTAACCCCTCTCCGTAAAACCTGTATACTTTCCCAGAAATGTAAAATATAAATATACATATATATTCTCAAAACTTCATTTTTACTATCTCAACATTATCTCTTTATCAATCATGCCATGCCATGTCATCTCAACATTTCTCATATTAATTATGCCATGCCACATCATCTCAACAGTAATAAGGTATGAATGCATCAACATAATCATATCAGGTGCAAGAAAGTAATCAACCGTAGGCCCTCTAATAGCCCTATACGGTTGAACCTAGAGCTCAAAATCTATCATTATCACTCTACCGGAGTCACCTCTGTGACCCGTCCGGCCTTCTGCACACAAGTTACGCTCTAGTGCTTCTCATAAATCATCTGTGCACATAATCTAAGGTCACCCACCAGTCGGAATCTCACTAACACTCTCGCGACTGGTCTGTCGTACCCACTCCGCGTGGACTGTACGACTAGCATCTACTTGGATCCAAGGCGAGCGTGCGATGCGGTGAATACTATAAGCACTAAACCATGGTGCAGGATTTGAGCTCAATATATATCATCATCATCATAACAGTAATTAAATACTCACCTGTGCGTCCACCGCACCATTTCATACATATGCATCATAAATCAATTCTTACCTGTGCGTCCACCGCACCAATTCATACATATGCATCATATATTAATTCATGCATGGCATTTCAACTCACATTTCTATATACTTTTCATATCAATTCTATGCATGGTATTTCACTTCCCGTTTTTCCACATAACTCATATGCATTTCATTTTAAACATAATTTCATGCATTTTCAATTTCTGGGAAAACGTTAAGTATATATATATATACGGAAAACAAAACTGCCCACTCACCTGGAGTTCGTCCAACAACTCCCTAGCACCACACATCAAGGCGTCACGACGATCGCCGCCTAGAATAGTAATCAAATCCAACCTCAGAATTCATATCGATAGAATATATAACTTATATAAAATACGTCACTATGTAGTTCGATCCGGAAGATCTGCCACTCAGATTTTAAATCCATAACTTCCAGAGGTCCACAATATATCTCTAGGATAACATCCTAAAATTTCATTACCATCCAACGGTCGGATCTCCGTCAATTTCCAAAACTAAGTGACGGTTAACATTTTATATTATGGACTTACAATTCCAATTCCGGAAGATCCGTAACTCGAATTCCCAATCCGTAAGTTCCAATAATCCTCAAATATTACGTATTACAACGTATCAAAGTTTGGTGACGATCCAACGGTCGGATCATCAATTCACATTTTCACCTAAATGTGAAAACTATAAAACGTTATTTGAACACCTAACCAACAATCCTCAATAACTTTCTCATACGGTGTTCAATTTAGGTATATGAATATACCACAGTGATCTACTCGACGTCACGGACGTCGACATATTTTTAAAATAATTTTATTTTTATTTTTTTATTTTTACTGTAGCACCTTCTTCTTCCTTGGGTCGCCGGACTGGTTTTTCCGGCGGCCGTTTTCCGGGCAGTTTTTCAAATTGCCATAACTTTGTCATTTCTCAACGAAATCAAGTGATTCAAAAACGAAAGTTGTAGCCCTTGAAGAGACAAAGAGAATGGTACCTCTCACAACACCTAGTTCGCCGTGGTTTGGCCGGAAACTGCCTCGAAAGCCTCGGAGGTCGCCGGAAACTGGGTATTTTTCAAATGAGTATAACTTCTTCAATACTCAACTAAATTGAGTGAAACAAAAAGGAAAGTTGTAGTACTTGACGAGACGAAGAGATTGATACCTACCTCGACTCCTAACTCGCCGGGTATTCGCCGGAAAACACCTCGAAAGCTCCGGCCAAACTTTGAACTTGTCGATCTCCGTGTTCTTACGTCCAAAAACTTCCAACGAAGCACTCCGAGCTTCCTTGGGACCTCACTAAGCTTGCTATGATCTTATTTTGGCCTAAAACACAACCACTTCAAAGATCATGAATAGTACACATTCACGGGGTCTTTAGAACTAGGGTTTTTCGAAATGAAACTTACCTGAAAATGGTACCTACGTGATCGTGAAGTCCTCAGGGTTGCAATGGTAGTCTTAACTTGGACGTTGGTATAGGTTTTAGGTGGTTTTGGTGGTTTTGGTGGTTTTGGTGGTTGCCCGTGCGTTCGAGAAGAAGAGAGAGAATGAGAGTTTCTGAGGAAGAGCTGAGGAAGAGAGAGAGTATGAAGGACAGTATACGGGAAATGGGGAGGGTTTTGAGGTGTGGGGATCCCACATGTCCAAACCAATCCCAATTTCATAAAATTCCATCATAAAATTTAAGTCTAAGTCTCCACTCCAATTACCAAATTTTTTTGGAGCTTAGATATAACGAACGTGAAAATTATACCTTAGTCACATATTAGGGACATTTCCGTAATTTCATGTCCTCGGAATTAAAAATTCCGACACGGGCTGTGACAATCTCCCCTCCTTATAGAATTTCGTCCCCGAAATTCCAGCAACCAACCAAATCATCTATACTCATACAATAGCCTCGGATAAATCTCTCTCATCCGATTCTCTTTCTCCCACACAATTTTCTACTGAATGATTTCCTTCACAAAGCTTTTACTACTTACTCTGTCTTAATTCTTAGGACCTTCTTTTTCCAATTCAAAGTCGACATTAGTTCCTCACCAATCAGATCCGGCTTAATTCTCAATAGTTGCACCAAAGTCCCATGTAACGACTCTGCCACTTAGTGACAACGCATCGAACACAAAATACATTATGTGCCTTAGCCAATTCTGAAGGCATCACAAACTTGTATGCAACTTTATTGATTCCTTTAGTAAAAAAAAAAATGGTCTGATGTGTCTAAATCTTATCTTGTCTCTTTTCCAATTCTCGTCATTTCTGTTCGCGGTGAATTTTCCAAAAATATCAAACCATTTACCTTACACACTCGATTAGTGGCATATCCATCTGTTGATCTCTTTTGCCATTCCTGGTTACTTCAGGTTAACTTAATCACCTGAATACTTTGAGGAAACTCATCCATAGTCTCAGGGTCTACTAAAACTCTTTCTTGATCGAATCCTTCTCTACCCAGAAACATTCCATTCACAAGTCATCAAAAACCGACTCACATGACACATTTCATGATCCTTATGGCGTTACTTCGGAAACTGCACAACCAACATACTTAAGAAACTCAGCAGTTCCGTAAACCAATTCTCTTTTCCATAAAACAAATAAGTAATGTTGCACTGTCTGGGAAAGGTTGTTACTCAACACTGGAGTAAATGTACTAACTTGTTACTTAACAAGTATAACTTCTTCTCGATCTTCCATTCTTAATTTTTCTTCCGTTGGTTTTCAATCCACAAGATGATACTCTTGGCAAACGTGCCAGACATTAATCTTACTGTAGTCTTCTCACCAAGTGCTTGAGCTAGAACAAACTTTACGATCACCCTGATCGTACAATCATGTTCATTAAGCAATTCAATCCACCTTTGTTGCCTCATATTGAAATCCTTCCGAGTAAACAAATATTGGAGACTCTTTTGATTTGTAAAATCTTGCATTCTTATCAACATAGAATGTCTCCATAACTTCACAGCAAGAATGGTAATCATGACTTCCAAGTCACCCGTAGGGTAATTCATCTTATGAGATTCCATTTATCGTGAAACGTATGCAATCACCCTAACATTTGCATCAACATGCATCCAATACCATTCAAGAAACATCACTAAAAATTTATGATTACCACTATTCTCTGGGAATACCAAAATACGTGCATGAGTGAGGAAATACTTCAGTTGTTGAATCCTTTGCTCACAATTTCCTTCCCACTCATACATAACCTCTTTTCTCAACAGTCTCGTCAATGACAAAGCAATGACTGAAAAATCTTTCACAACCATCCAAGATAGCCTGGTAAGCTAAGAAATTCCGAATCTCAATTACAGTTCGTGGTTGTTCCAATTCCTCAATTTCTGCTATCTTTTAAGGATTCACTTGAATACCTTAAGAATATATAACAAATCTCAGAATGCCACCTGATTCATCTAACTTTAGCATTTGCTACTTAGCATACAACCGACATTCTTCCAATCTTTATTCCACCGACTTAATACGTTTACATGCTCTGCTCTGGCTCAGAATATGCCAGAATATCTTCAATGAAAATGATATCTATTTATCAAGGCATTATTGGAATACTTCATCCAATAACTCATAAAACAGCATGAGTATCCATATAGCATCACCATAGTTCATAAAACAATCTTAAGAACAACGTCGCTCATAATCTTTAATTGGTAATAACCAGACCTCAATTCAATCTTTGAATCTTCGCAATTACTTCTGAGCTGGTTAAATAAACATCAGTACATCACCATGGATAACGGTTCTCAATCGTTACCCGACTCCATTGTCTATAATCAATGAACAGTCTCAAGATCCATTTTCTTCCTCACCAACAAACTGGGGCTCCTCAAAAGTGTTGTACTAGGTTGAATGAAACTTTTATCAACCAATTCTTTCAACTGAATTTCCAATTCCCTTAACTCATCCTGAACCAATCTCCAATATAAATTTATACCTGGCAACAAATCAATAATGAACCTCATATCTCTGCCTGAAGGCAATCCAGGTATACTTTCAAGGAAGACATCAAGAAAAGTCTAACTCTTTCGACATTATTCACACTACTCCAAACAACATCATTTAGCACCACATGAGCTAAGTATTTTTGACAGTCTTTCGAAAACAATCTCTTTGCTCTCACAGCATAAATAACGGCCTGACTCAATCCATTTTGCATACTTACAAAAGTAATCTCTGTTCATCCAGATCGATGGAAAGTACTGGTTTCCCATAACATTTCGTCTTGTCACAATTATAACCAACCAATCTAATGGAACAGAATTAACTGATACAATATATATTTTATTATTATTAAGCATTCCAAATAAGTACAATACTAACATAAAATAATCTACCGGGTTGCTTGCTTAACGAATCCACGAATGAGTTATTAATATTACGGTCTGCAGCCCGCAATACTGATAAATCATCGTTGTCTCGATAAGTAGGCAACCACTCTCAAAGATATAACATTACTATTTTGTCACTCAATGCAAAATACATACACTCATCTCAACTACATTTATTTACTACTCTCAAGGTAATAACATACATAATAAGAAATATATCAGCCGAAGTCAACTAGAATGACCAATACGGCTGATTCAACTCTTATCTCAATAATACGTCGGCCGGATCCACTCCGCGTGGTCGGTACGGCCGAGCCTATAACTCACAAATTTCGCATGTGTCAATCGAATCCACTTCTCGTGGCCTGTACGGCTGAACATATAACTCATCAAATCTCTCTGTACTCACGGTCAATCCGACCAAACTACTAAGTCCATAACTCTGCTGAATCGACACTATGATATCATGGAAAATTATTGAGTACAACTGATTCTAGGGACGATTCACAATTCTGTGTCCCCTCTGTTCACATAAACACATTCATTAATTTCACATTTCCCAAAGTGTTAATTTTGTACCTGCTGCACAAGGTACATTTCTTTTACTCGAGACACCTTGTCTCAAATATCTGGGATTACCAGTATATCCATCACTTTTACTCTGACCAACGACACTAAAACCTCAGCTGGAAGAATTAACTCTAGCTTCACTTCTTTCGAAGCTCTGAATCCTTCGATATTCTTGATATGACGAATCATTAACTTTATCGTCTTCTTTTAATTCCCATTCTTTTCTTATTCCTCTTCACTCTAGCTGATCATATTCTCAGAGTCCTCAAGACTCAACAGCATCTCGTATATTCTTGGTAAGAAGTACAATGGATAGTGGTCACCCAAAATACCACTTCCCTTTTTTGCCACCCAGCTTAAAACAACATAACACCTCCACCAAATTAACAACAATATCTGGATGGAACGAGGCAAGTCTGAAAACTTTCTATAATATCCCTCGATCATCACCTTCCTTGTCTCATATTTGTAAACTCTTGTTTACTACCATCGATAAATGCCGGAGGGATAAACTTTTCCTTTAAACAAGTCCTTAAACAATTCTCAATCGACTGATTCCTCTGGTGACAACAATTCATACTCCTGTTTCCACCAGGATACAAATTCATAACCAAAACCAGGTAGTCGTCTCGACCCCTTGTCAGAAGGAAGATTCCTTTGACTTGCATATTCCGAAACATCTTTTCCAATTGGTTAATCCGTCACTTTGTTCCCTCAGGTTCATCATTTCTCTTAAGTGATTCAAATTCAACTCATAACCCGTCTTAAAATGTCCATTTTTCTAATATACTGAATCACCATAAGAATAGTTTCCCCTAACCCGCTAAATCAGGGAGACTAAGTTCCTCTAACTACGTGGTTTGCTACGAGGCGGTGTAGTTCTGACAGAATTCACTAGAACTTCTCAAAATGTCCAAGATTGCAACCATGCTCTGATACCAACTGACACACCCCGTCCCGAAGGAGGGCATGCTGGCCGTCACGTGAGAGTGACGTAACCATTTGCACAGTACGGAAGCTTTAATTATACAATTTATAAGTTGATACACCCGAAGGTGAGTCCTAATTTTGTCCAATCTGTCAGAACCCCGCTGTATTCCTCGTAGTCACCACACCTTTGTGATTCCTGAACCTGGAGGGGCGCAAAACCAAAATTGAGTGGGTCAGTAAAACAATTCTTTTCCAAATCCAAACATTTCTCAAAACGTTGTAACCCCTCTCCGTAAAACCTGTATACTTTCCCAGAAATGTAAAATATAAATATACATATATATTCTCAAAACTTCATTTTTACTATCTCAACATTATCTCTTTATCAATCATGCCATGCCATGTCATCTCAACATTTCTCATATTAATTATGCCATGCCACATCATCTCAACAGTAATAAGGTATGAATGCATCAACATAATCATATCAGGTGCAAGAAAGTAATCAACCGTAGGCCCTCTAATAGCCCTATACGGTTGAACCTAGAGCTCAAAATCTATCATTATCACTCTACCGGAGTCACCTCTGTGACCCGTCCGGCCTTCTGCACACAAGTTACGCTCTAGTGCTTCTCATAAATCATCTGTGCACATAATCTAAGGTCACCCACCAGTCGGAATCTCACTAACACTCTCGCGACTGGTCTGTCGTACCCACTCCGCGTGGACTGTACGACTAGCATCTACTTGGATCCAAGGCGAGCGTGCGATGCGGTGAATACTATAAGCACTAAACCATGGTGCAGGATTTGAGCTCAATATATATCATCATCATCATAACAGTAATTAAATACTCACCTGTGCGTCCACCGCACCATTTCATACATATGCATCATAAATCAATTCTTACCTGTGCGTCCACCGCACCAATTCATACATATGCATCATATATTAATTCATGCATGGCATTTCAACTCACATTTCTATATACTTTTCATATCAATTCTATGCATGGTATTTCACTTCCCGTTTTTCCACATAACTCATATGCATTTCATTTTAAACATAATTTCATGCATTTTCAATTTCTGGGAAAACGTTAAGTATATATATATATACGGAAAACAAAACTGCCCACTCACCTGGAGTTCGTCCAACAACTCCCTAGCACCACACATCAAGGCGTCACGACGATCGCCGCCTAGAATAGTAATCAAATCCAACCTCAGAATTCATATCGATAGAATATATAACTTATATAAAATACGTCACTATGTAGTTCGATCCGGAAGATCTGCCACTCAGATTTTAAATCCATAACTTCCAGAGGTCCACAATATATCTCTAGGATAACATCCTAAAATTTCATTACCATCCAACGGTCGGATCTCCGTCAATTTCCAAAACTAAGTGACGGTTAACATTTTATATTATGGACTTACAATTCCAATTCCGGAAGATCCGTAACTCGAATTCCCAATCCGTAAGTTCCAATAATCCTCAAATATTACGTATTACAACGTATCAAAGTTTGGTGACGATCCAACGGTCGGATCATCAATTCACATTTTCACCTAAATGTGAAAACTATAAAACGTTATTTGAACACCTAACCAACAATCCTCAATAACTTTCTCATACGGTGTTCAATTTAGGTATATGAATATACCACAGTGATCTACTCGACGTCACGGACGTCGACATATTTTTAAAATAATTTTATTTTTATTTTTTTATTTTTACTGTAGCACCTTCTTCTTCCTTGGGTCGCCGGACTGGTTTTTCCGGCGGCCGTTTTCCGGGCAGTTTTTCAAATTGCCATAACTTTGTCATTTCTCAACGAAATCAAGTGATTCAAAAACGAAAGTTGTAGCCCTTGAAGAGACAAAGAGAATGGTACCTCTCACAACACCTAGTTCGCCGTGGTTTGGCCGGAAACTGCCTCGAAAGCCTCGGAGGTCGCCGGAAACTGGGTATTTTTCAAATGAGTATAACTTCTTCAATACTCAACTAAATTGAGTGAAACAAAAAGTAAAGTTGTAGTACTTGACGAGACGAAGAGATTGATACCTACCTCGACTCCTAACTCGCCGGGTATTCGCCGGAAAACACCTCGAAAGCTCCGGCCAAACTTTGAACTTGTCGATCTCCGTGTTCTTACGTCCAAAAACTTCCAACGAAGCACTCCGAGCTTCCTTGGGACCTCACTAAGCTTGCTATGATCTTATTTTGGCCTAAAACACAACCACTTCAAAGATCATGAATAGTACACATTCACGGGGTCTTTAGAACTAGGGTTTTTCGAAATGAAACTTACCTGAAAATGGTACCTACGTGATCGTGAAGTCCTCAGGGTTGCAATGGTAGTCTTAACTTGGACGTTGGTATAGGTTTTAGGTGGTTTTGGTGGTTTTGGTGGTTTTGGTGGTTGCCCGTGCGTTCGAGAAGAAGAGAGAGAATGAGAGTTTCTGAGGAAGAGCTGAGGAAGAGAGAGAGTATGAAGGACAGTATACGGGAAATGGGGAGGGTTTTGAGGTGTGGGGATCCCACATGTCCAAACCAATCCCAATTTCATAAAATTCCATCATAAAATTTAAGTCTAAGTCTCCACTCCAATTACCAAATTTTTTTGGAGCTTAGATATAACGAACGTGAAAATTATACCTTAGTCACATATTAGGGACATTTCCGTAATTTCATGTCCTCGGAATTAAAAATTCCGACACGGGCTGTGACAGTTATGGAGAGAGAGAAAGAAAGAGTCAGTCCCAAAACAAATTAAGGCCTAACACGACTCGAGAGTGCAATGAGACCTTTCTAATTTCATACTTTAGCATAATATTTTTGGGCTAAATACATTTATACCCTTTACGTTTGGAGAGATTTTCTAAATATGTCAAGAAGTTTCAATTTTCTCGCATTGGTTGTAAAATTATATCAATTGATGTCTTATTTCTAGTTAACCGTCTAGTCCTTTGTGAGAACATACAAGTATAAGATCCATTCCTATGTTGATGTGGAAGTCACAACTGCACCATATGAACCAAAACTAGTCACCATGGAGCTTCAACTTCTCTTGAATCATTGCTTCGTATTCCAAAACAACAACAAACCACACATTTGATACCCAACTTCTCTAGTATAACCCTTTTGATAACCATTTATTTTTTATTTTTGGCTTCATCTTTTGTGTCTGATATGAGGAAAAATAATTGGGACAAAGGAGGAATAAAAAGCGTGATGTGAGAAAATAACAAAAACAAAATCTTGAAATTGAAAGCAACTAAAACTAGTCTTTATTACGCATTTCTTTTACATCTTTCCAATCATCCTTTATCCACTCTTTCTTCATCCCTCTATTCCGCTATATATATTCCTCATCTCTTACGGGAAAAAAATATGAAAACCAAAAACAAAACATGAGATAGTTACCAAATAGGGCATAAGTGGTTCTTATTTTAGCACCAACTAGAGTAGGGTATTTGTGTCATAACCCGATCCCGACATACGACCAAGATCGACACGTAACGTCATCACATTCCTGTTTATCTATCATGTCTTGCCTCTGAGACAAGACCAAAACATAATTATTGATTTAACCACGCATTCATTTTCTTTTATTTCATGGCTACATCTAACCTTAGCGTTAGACTGCCTACGTACCCTACGAAGGAATCAAGTCATTCATAGTTCACCATTCACTAAACTCAGACATTTATCCCAGTGCATTATAATAGGAAGGCATAACATTCATCAATCAATTATTGGGACTTGACAAGCATGAATTACTAGATTCAAGGCTACATAACAAACGCACATGATAACCAAGATTTCCATTTCATCCATCTTATAAATCACTATGTTTCAACATAATATCACAATTTATAGTATGCAAGATCTCAAAAAAAAAAACCAACGAAGCACAATATTATTCTATCCACACTGGTCAATGAATCTAATCATAGTAATAACAATCATATCCAACATCATTCCACAATCACTCCAATTAATCAATCCCAAGAATCAAAGATGCACGATATTAATGTCTAACTACGTTAATCAATCAATGAAATAACATATCATTTCATGAATTTAATTAAAGAACTCTACATAATTCCCTATTTTGATTATAAGTAATAACATGGTAAATTTCATTTATATTCACAAGATCTAGCGTGATTAATCCCCATTCACTTGAATCTAGGGTTCCAAACTAACTTATGAAAATGAGCAAGAGCAAGGATTTCGGACCACTCAACGAAATCCAACTAAAATATGGCACCTACCGAAATGTTCCAAGTATCACTAATCCTCATCACCTCTGGTATGCTTATGGTTCCTCATTGCGAATATACCAAGCAGAACCATATGCATAATCTAAGCGTGCAGGCAGTGATCACTCATCGCGGATATATCAAGCATGATCACCCCTATAATACGTGTGGTCCCTCATTGAAGATATACCAAACAGGACCACATCCTAACTCTAGGTAGTGATCACCCATCGCGGATATACCAAGCAGAACCATATACATAGTCTAATAATGTAGGTAGTGATTACCCATCATGGACATACCAAGCATGATCACCCCTAATAGTCCCTCATCGCAGATATACCAAACAAGACTGTATCCTATAGCTCTAGGTAGTGATCACCCATCGCTGATATATCAAGCATGATCGCTCCTAGAATGCATATGGTGCCCCATCGCGGATATACCAAGCAGAACAATAAGCATAGTTTATTCGTGCAAGCTGTGATCACCATCGCGGATATACCAAGCATGATCACCCCTATAATACGTATGGTCCCCCATCGCGGATATACCAAGCAGGACCATCCATGTAGCATTGCTACATGGTGCAAACGCATCATACATTCTATATCATACGTCAGTTCATCGTGAATCTCAATTTCACGGATATACACTATCGACTCCACCTAACCTAACAATACGTAAATAACAACATGGTCACGACATAACATTTGTACGAGTACAACTTTAGAAAACATGGAACATGTAAAAGTCAAATATAAGTATGCTATCTTTTGAAATTAATTAAATGATAATCAGATACCATATACAACCTTCTCTATATCGGCCTCTATACATAAAAACCAATAGGCATATAATTCTCAACTGTAAATCCCTATTATACAAATCACATATCATGTTGTATATATATAAAGCAATGAATCAAAATAGAAAGAGCCATCATGTTTCCCTCTAATTACTACTTCGTACTTTTCTGAACCATAAACCATATTAATTCTGTAAATAACAACGTATAATCACTCATTAGAAGAATAAAGAAATTTGGAAGGTTTACCCATATGTGCAAGCTACAGGTTGACTAAAGGTGAAGTAGTTGGTTCCCTAATCCTTTCTTGCATTTGAAACTAATCAATTAGTAGCCAAAGTAACATCGTATATACTTTTGTTTAACATGCAACATAGACATTATTTTAGTAGAACATATACTTCAATTAACGACACTAGTATAAAGCAAAGTAATTTAAAGAAAAACTTGGATAAGAATTGAATAAAACTGCTTTGATCAACCAAGTTTAAGCTTATAATGAACACTCAAACCTAAACCAAATGGTATCAACTTAAATGGTTTTTATTTATTTATTGGAGGCTTGTTTTGTGTACTTTAACATCATATAATATTGGTAGAAAATGGAGCCCTAAATTGAAAGTTATGCTTACTATAAAATGGAGTCCCAAAACTAGAAATACAAAACTTGCTGCTGTCTGGCAGCCCTGTGACTCAACTTTGGACATGAATTTGATCAATCAAAATTCAACAGAATTAAGTGAAAGCAAATGGGTTTTGATTACGGACATGTCTATTTTCAAAACACACAATATTAGATCAAAAGGAGCTCACAAGGACATAGAAATCAAGAGCCAAAGTAGGCTACTTGAAACATAGTTTCTCTTTGCAAAATGAATAAGTTTCCGGTGATTTAGAACCCATACTCGTTTAATCTAATTTACAAGGCAATTCCAAACTATCCAGAAACCATATTTAACTTCTATTTCAATGCGTTAGCTTACCTATATCATGCTTAATTCTTCCTCTTTTAGCCAAAGACTACAAACAATACAATAAAATTAAAGTATGTACCTTTTCTTGTTTCATCTTGCAAGTGAACTCGTTGCTCCATTGTTCGCAAGCATAGCTTTAATCATTGTTCCAGTTTGCCCATTTGTATCTCGCAACACGAGAGTCAATTGAGTAGACAAGGATGTTACTTCTGTTTGCAATGTCTGGACATTCTGTCTTTCGTTCCTCTACCAAAATACACATGCTTTTCACCGTAGCACGATATTATTCTCTTTGGGCCCCGACCACGCCCTCACGGTTTTGTTTCTAGAAACTCACACGAGAACTTCCCAGTAGGTCACCCATCATGGAATTACTCTCGCGCGAACTCGCTTCGAAATTATGAACAGTTTTTTTATTTAGGTTTGCTGGATAACGCCGCTTCGACTCCTTGTTGGCCTTGTTTGTGTTGTAAGAGGAAGGGAAGAAAGGGATAGAGTGAGAGTTCTCGAGAGTTCAAGAAATAAGTGGGAGAGACGGGAAGAAGTGAGAGTGTGTGTCCCCCGAACCCCACCACAAGAAAATTAAAATCCTCTCTCTTGCTGCTATCTGGCAGCTTCTAATCTTCATTTCTTTTCTTTCTTGTTTTTTTCCTCGTATTGGTTCCTTCCCAAATTAATGGGAACCCTAAAAATATTAAATTTCTAATTTATTTAAGAAACTTCTAACGTCCGTAACGTCTTCTTTCTCGTCCCGATTCACAAATTGCCTTCGTCTATGTGCTCGTGGGGTTGAGCTCAATTCGAAAACATTAAGAGTGACCCCCGAAGGTCTACGAATTTAAATAATTATTTTCAAAAATTCAAATTTTGTAATTAAGTAATTAAAATCTAAAATTAATTTAAATTCGCAAAAATAATATAAAATTATGAGAATACAAAATACGTAAATTAAATAGTGAAATTGAGGAACGGGATTTCACAATTTGACAATATTGTCACCATTTTCCATTTTAGTGTTGTTATTGACACTCCAAACACTAACTACACAGTTTTCATAAATGTATTTTTATTTCCACGTACGTAGAAAATTAGAGAAATGCTAGAGAAACTCTCTCAAAGTGGCACTCACTATATATGAACTATCTACCACCTAATAGTTTAACTCAATTTCCGTGCTAATTTTATAAAACATTGTATCAAAAATATAAAGTAGTAAAGTGTCCCATTTTTTAGAGAATCGCTTCAGCATCTCTCAAAAAAAAAAACATGCCCTGAGCAATAGGTATAGACACCGAATTGGCAAATCAACAAGCCAAATAGGGCTCTAATACCAATGTAAATCAAGTAAAGGATTTTTATCACAAATGGTCCCTAAAATTGACACTCACCATCAAGATGGTTCATGAAATTAAAAATCAATCAATGTAGTCTCTGAAAATAGGTGTCGCAAATCAATGTGGTCATTCTGTCACACTTATGTTAAAAATTCTGTTAAGTGCTAATGTGACACATAAATGGGCCCCACAAGATTTACAGGTTTTTATCACAAATGGTCTTTGAAATTGACCCACACCATCAATATGGTCCTTGCACTTGAAAATCAATCAATATAGTCATTGAAAATAGGTGTCCAAATCAATATAATCATTCCGCCATAATTCTGTGAAAAAATTGTTATGTGCTGATGTGGGATTAATAATTAATTTAAAAAGTTGTCGAAATACCTTTTTGCACAATGAATTTTTTTTTTCTTATAGTAAGGTCTACTCCAAAGAAAGTTCCCTTCCATAAATTCTCAAGGCATAAGGTTTAACCAAGGCCTAAGAGGGGGTGTGGAAATAGTTTTCAACCAACAATGGACACACCTCGGTTATAACCTCATTATCTCAAGGTAGACCTCGTCATTTTTTGCATCACCAGACCACCAGGGAAGTGCCGAACAAGCTATCCAAGATTAAGGATGTTGATCGCCTAAATATTAACGGTGATGTTTCAAAAGTCGTTGCCAATGGGTCAAGCCGTCACCAAAGGTGATCTCAATTTAGGTTCAATTCGGTGAAGGGTGTCGAAGTGTGTAAAGATTGGTGTATTGAGATTTTTTTAGAGAATTGAGAGTGAATGAGATATAGAAATGTGGATTGAGATTGAATGTGATTGCAGGACTGGGTTTTTTGGTTGACAATTTTTTTATTAACTATTAAATTATTAAGCCTATTTGTAATATATTTTTTAAAATTTAATTAGACTTGTGCCACCCATTTATGTGTCATATCAACACATAATAGAAATTTTGACAGAATTGTGACAGAATGACTGCATGGATTCGAGACACTTACTTGAGGGACTACATTGATCAATTTTCAATTTCAAGGATTATTTTGATGTCGCGGATCAATTTCAAGGACCATTTTGATGTCATGGGTCAATTTCAAGGCCCATTTGTGAGAAAAAATATAACTTATGGGGTCCATTTATGTGTCACATCTGCAATTAACAAATTTTTTTAACAAAATTGTGACGGAATGACCACATTGATTTGCAATACCTATTTTCAGGGATTATATTAATTGATAATCAATTTCAGAGATCATTTTAATGGTGAGAGTCAATTTCAGATATCATTTGTAATAAAAACCCATCAAGTAAATGGTATTCTCAAATAATCATTGTGGAAGATGGCCCAACTCAACCTTCACTTGTTACGAACCCTCTTGGCCTTCTAGCCTCCGTGTACCTCTTGGTGGTAGGGCCCAACAAAAGTTTATAGTTGTTGTTTTTTTTTTGGAAACTAAGTTTATAGCTTAATTATATTCGGATATTTAGAAAATTTAGGATCATGACACGCCAAAAGAAATGATAATTCATAATCCAAACATTCAGAAAATTCACACTAAGCCCATACAAACCCCCGTGTATTCATCATGCCAGGCTATCAAAACAAGCTTACAATATTAATACATTAACATTTTAATTCCAATTATGCCAAGCTACTCTTTACCTGACATGCTTAAGTAGGCCCGAGCCACATAACAGGGCTTGTCGAGTGAGTTGTGGTGTGGACAATTACAAAAGTTCAATGGGCCTGTGTGGAATTCAAGTTTGTGGATCTTTTGGGCTACATGGGAGCACCAAAAAATAGAACCACAACTTTAATTTCACGTGGAAATGTTGTAAGAGATCATTCTTTGTTCATTCCCTTACAACGCAACTAAAACACTTCAAAACCAACAAGATTTAAAAATCCAATTCGCCTAGATTTATGCGTTGACAGAGTCCGACCTTGAGCCATGCACCTAGTTTTAACGTGTTGGAAGAACCTAACCATTTTAAGCTCGCGCAAGAAATGAAGAAGAAAACAGAGAATGAGCGTAGCAAAAAATGGAGCTTTGTTGTGGGACTAGGTGCATGAAAGAGGGGATTCTTAGCAGAATGTTCAACCTAGCTTTCACGAGGCAATTAACTCGTACAATACTAACCCAATGAGACATGATGTAGCTACAACAATGGAAAAGATAAGGGAAGGCTTAACAAAACAAGAAGAGAGAAAGCCCAAGAATTCTCCAGGAAGATTTTGAGGAATTCCCGCATCTATAAATTGCAGCCTTCAACACGCTTGAATAAGGGGATGGACTAAGCAGAGCAAGCAATCTCTAAGAAATGGAAAACCCTAATTCATGAGCTCTAGCCTTTCCTTCATTCTAACCTTTGCAATAAGCCTCCCTTACCCTTCAAAATTATCCCCATTAGAAATCCTAATTAACCATCAATGATATATCTCTCACGCCAACTTAGTAGGCTTTTAGCTCCTACACCACGCATCACTCAAGCAAGTTACAATTTGTTGTTATAATTATTCAATCATTACTAAAGAAGTTGTTCATTTATCTGGAATATCTCCGAAAACATGCTTTTCTTTGAAGGTATCTCAGGGTCTGATGCCGGAAATGAACCAGGAGAGTTAGGCGTCTCAAAGTCCAATTTCTGCTTGATCAAAAGGTCCCCAACACTTGGTCTGGAAGGTCAATTAGGATAACTACGGTATATTGAGTTGTCCCAATGATATTCGCTTCCTAAATTCCTAGAACTATGGCGATAACTCGTGAAGTGAGCTTAAACTACAGAGAACATGTGGAGGGAAAGGGAGTTTGATACTGTCTCACACACATGTCAATCTCAACAACATCCCTTGTGATTTTTGTTATCTTAATACATGCAATGTTTCTACGAGAGGGGATGATTTGAATTCAAGATGCAATGGGTTAAAGAGGAACGCCGTGCCCACCAGGAGAATCCACAAATGCTAAGTTTTGCTCAAGTCGGCCTAGACTATAACACAAGCTGTATAGTAAAACACACCGAGGAACCAGTTCACTGCATCTACGATTGAGCAAACTACCAAAAAAGAATTATAACGTCAAAACACGAAAACGGATAGGTAAAGGAGAGAAACTATATCAGATTATTCAATGCCTTCATGAGAGTACAAGTATCTCCAGTTACACGATGTAAATAAAGGGAATCCGTGTACGCGCCAATGCCACATGGCTTTCTTTGTTTCTCGATTCCTTTTTGTTTTAATTACAATACAAAAAAGGAAAAGGTAAAGAAAGGAAGAGATTCTAACTAACTGGACAAATTGTCTATGCACTTCATCTTCTTTAATCCTCGTCCAGCAGCTCGGTGCAGAATAATGTCTATACACTCCATCTTTCGCAAGGCAAGCTTATATGCAATGCATTAATCTTCAAAGAATAGTTTGTCAGGAATATACTTTGTGTTCCACATTCCCACGGTTTCACCAGAATGAGAAAAGGAGTCTGTTTCTTTGAACAAAAAGAGCAGAATCCAGCCTTAACCATTTGAAGTTACAAGCGATGCGCCAACAGATCAGGCAGTGTTATCTTCCCAGAGTGGTTCTGGTCAAGCCTACTGAACTGATCGCAGATTTGCAGAATATCTTTCTCCCCTATCTTTCCCATCTCTTTAAGCTTGTAAATAACATACTCTGACTTACTGAAACGTGCAAGGTAGCTTGTATGATTCACAATTCAAACTTGATGTATGTAGCTAAAAGCTGAAAAACTAATACGGATGCAAAACAAATAAGCATACGGAATTGCTCCTCTTGAATTATTCGCATTTCTGTGGCATGACTCTGGTGTCCACTACAATAGTCAGCATCCTTATCAGATCAACGCACCTAGACGTTACAAGTTAGACTAATTTCATACCAAAATTAGTTGATTGAGTCTTCAATTGCGAACTCAATTCACTCCGAACCATCTCGTCTTTTAGAGGCTCTAATTTGAATTAAGTACATTTGCTAAGTTCACTACATGCGCACAATGTTGCACGGCTATGCTCACACACCTAATTCACATCCCATCATCATACTAATGATCATCCAGACCAACGGTCGATATAATACTTACGCTAAATTGTTACTTAGTTATGATTGACTGTAATCCGATCAGTATTGTTCGAATCTGCTAGATTTGTTGAGTGAGGTGGCAGCTAATGACAATTAAAAACGAGATGGCAATTAAAAAGAAAATGATAGATAGGATGGATTGAATTATGGAAACACAACACACCTGATGAAACCATGGTTATTGATGTCGGCGGCAAGCAGATCCTGGACGGTGATATCCCTATGCAAAACCCAGTTCATAATCCTCCTGTGCCTTTTGTCCACCCTGGCCTCTGCTAAATATATAAACGCCCGAGCCACCGCCAACGTCGAAAACAGAAGCCACACGGCGGCGAAGAGTCTCCCTTGGAGAGTCTGGAAGGCCCTGTCACCGTATCCAACCGTCGTAACCGACATAACGGACAAGTAAACAGAATCAATCCAGTCCAAATTCTCTACAAAACATAACACCAAAGCCCCAATGCCGATGCACAGAACCACCACCCCAAGCGCCAGGCCGACCTTGAGTCGGATTCTCATCCTCCCCTTTGCCACATCGACAATATAGTCCCTGGCGGAGAAGCCATGATTCCGGGAAGTCTGACCCATTTGAATTCCGGTCAAGATCATGTTTTCTTGCAAGTCGAGGACAAAATTGACGACCCCACTGAGCAAAATGTCGATGAAACCGAACCCGAAGAGCACAAAGACGCAAGCGAAAATCTTGGTGAGAGGAGTGGTGGGAGCAATGTCACCGTACCCAATGGTGCACATGGTGACTATACAGAAGTAGAGGGCGTCGACGACCGGGTGGGTTTCGACGCCGGAGAATTTGTCCCTGCTGAAGGAGTAAATTACAACGCCGAGCGATAGGTAGACGAGGAGCAAGAAGACGGCTTGCCTGATGATGGAGGTGGAGTCGGATTGTGGTTTGGGGACCTGGGTAGTTGGGTTTGGATTGAGGTCTTGCATAACGGCCATGGCGGGGGCCGTCCTGCAGCGGTGGAGAGTGCCGGGTCTCTTCTGATAGTGGGCATTCGGGGGTCCGGACGAAGAGGGATGCGGGTCTTGTTGGTGGACATGGTGATGGTGGGGTTGTTGGAAGTGGTGGAGATTAGGCTCGCTGTGGGAGGGAGAGATTTTGAAAGAGAAATCATCAGGGTCAGGGACTTGAACAGTGGGGGTAGGGGTGGGTCGGAGGAGTTGGTGTTGGGGCCCTTTTTGGGGGCCGAGAAAAGGCTCCCTTTCCATCGGGAGAAAAGAAGGGAATAGATTCTCTGGTGGTTTGGAGGTTTGGAGGTTTGGAGTCTTTGGACTGTGGAGGGAGAGTCGAACACAACACGGTTTGACACACGGAGCCTGAGGGTTCGAGGAGCATCTCTTAATTAATTTCACGTGGGCGGCAATGCGATACAGCGTCCTATCTCACTCAACATGCCGTGAGACACACTGTGCCAATAATATTTACAGCTTATATTTGCTACAAAAATATAATTTGAGGCTTAATACGTGTATTTTATATACAACGATATTTTACACTAAAACTCGAGTGTTTAAATAAATAATACTAATGAATGCAGACACGCTATAATTTGGGATAAAAACATAGTACTGTATTAGCACAGCAACGTAACGGAAAATTAAAGAGAGAGAGGGGGAAGGTGGCGGCAATGAAGGCTGCAGGCGCGATCACGCGGTGGACATGATATTCTGCTAACTAACTGACATGGACATTAATTAATTAGCTTTTTTCACTGCACATGATATTATAGTTGGACTTTTGCTTTTTGAATTACTTGAAGAAGAAACTCAATCCCTAAATTTGGATCATTAGCGTGAATCATCATTAGTTAAGAAAATTATCAAGTTTCGTTATATTCTCATAGTGTAGTCGTTATATTATTGTTGTGTTGTTAATATCTGATCAATATGTTATTTGTATTAAAAAAAATCATTTATACAATTAAATGTCAAAAATTCAAAATCACAAAAAATGAAAAGAATAAAACAAAGAACAGAACACACCACCCCTCGCCACTATAGCAAATCTTACGCCAATTGAAAACGTCGTAGATCCGGGGAAATAGAGTAAGTCAAACATGTTTTTTGAGTCAAATGCAGCTCAACTGATCACGTCAGTGGCAGGTGAGAAACACTCTACGTTACAATATCAATATTTGAAATATCCTCTAGAAAGAATTGCGAGAGAGGGGTGATGCAAGAATATGTTTTGGGATGTACTATCTACACATCTCTTTTTACTTTTCACACACCTCTTGTTAATTTCTGTCTGTTGATCTTCTTCAATTCATCTAATCTGACGATTGAAAATTAAAAGAATGTATGAGAAGTAAAAATAGGTGTATGGATATCACACCCTTATGTTTTTCTTGCAACTAAAAGAGAAAGATTGTCACCTATTTGAGCATGCTGGAGTTTCACCCCCAACTTGCAAAATCCTTACCCACATAATTCATGCCCACGATACATATATAACCTTTCCACTATGATCCATGCATGCATGACCCAACTATTTTTTTTCAATAAACGATATTATCCACATTAAGGGATGGAGAAGAGATTAAGCTACATAATGAGTTAGCAATAATATGGTTCAAAATTACCATTGATGAAAATCGAATATTAGATCTCTCACTTATAAGTCACTTATAAGTGAAAAAAATATTACTAAACAGTAGTATTAAGCAGCAGTCCAACTATTTTTGACAACGGTACAATTTGCTACTATTGTCCCTAGCTACTTTTGTTGACTGTTCCACAAGACTTCAGAGCCCTACCGACCTAAAGAACCCATATAAGATAACTATACATAAGTTCTGTTTAATTTAAGTGATTTCATTATATTAATAAAAGAGTAATGTTAGGGAGATCAAATTTATAGATTAAATTTACAAACTAAATGACGTGTCATCAATAAGAGTAAGCACGTTTATCAATGTGTAAGTAATAAACCAATCATCAACTTCCATGTCCTTTAGTTTTCAAAATTTTGTGTTCAAATTTAATCTCCCTAATATTACTCTTAATAAAATAGAAAAGTTCATTTAATCATTGACAAATATGACTTTTAGACTAAAACTATGAATAAGATCAAAATTTAATTTTAGTCCTTTGATACATCAAGATTTAATTTTAGTCATTTGATACATTAATCACCTCTTTTATTAAATTATGTTTTGAATTTTTAATTATTTCCCTTCTCTTTTTCTTCCTAAATTTAATGTATTAATTATATTTGACTTTAATTATAAGTTTCATGTCCTTCATCATAATATATTTTGTTGTATACATTTAGATAAAATATTTTTTGTTATACAATATATTTCGATATACTTTTCTTCTTCATTAAGGTACATCAAATCATTTAATATATTTTAGTATATGCATTTTGGTGCATACATCTTACATTTCGATGCATATATTTCGGTGCATATATTTTGGTATATTAATTCAATATAATACATTTAAGTGCATATATTTTGGTACGTTTATTCAATATAATATATTTCGGTACATATATTCGGTACTAACATTTAGATGTATTAATTGAGTTTTTCAAGTTTGAAGAATGTTAATAAAATTAACAAATTAAAAAAGCTTTTTTTTGGTCAAAAAATATATTAAAATGTTATATTGATAAATTCAAGTATTTAATGGAAGACATTGAATAAAATGCACATTAATTAATTTGAATTAAGGACACACCAAGGACTATAATCAATATTTAATTGGGAAATTTTATTTGAACCCATGTAACCTCTTTCTACACCCAACTTATTTTCTTCACCCATATTATTTTTTATTAAAGAATTAATCTCTCTTTAAACCCAAATTTATTACCTAAACTACCCTATCAAATCCAATTCAAAATGTTAAATTATCTTTACACCAATTCCCTTTATAAAATAACATTTGTAATTGAATTTAAAAAAATAAAAAAAGAGGCGTCCTTGCCTAACCCCACTTCCCACTAGCATTTCCATGGCTACCTTTTTTTTCTTTCTACTATCAAACCCAAACATTTGCCTTTTTTATTTCTATTGATGTGCATAAGCAACAAATCAAACAATTCATCCCCTTATATTTATCAACAAGCAAGGAAGTTTATAATATAAGAATATTGGTAAGAAGTTTTTTCTTAGAATTTTCCAATTGCAGAAAGTTTAACAAAACATTTGGGATTGATGAAAAAAATTGAAATCAAACAAACAAAATATTCATAAATTGAGTCATACCTTAGTTGGAGGATTCAAAACTTCAAAATCACCATCCATCAATGAAAAAAAACTTGTTTTTCTCTACAAAACTTATTAGGGTTTTAGCCAAAATGAACGTAGCATAAACAAGAAGTGATGGTAGGGTTTAATGGTTTTATTGATAAATTTCAGTTTTATTATTAATTTCATTTTGTACTTAATAGTAATTATACAATAGGGTAAAATAGATAACTAACAATTTAAATTTAAGTTGAGTATAGAAAGAGGTTACATGGGTTCAAATAAAATTTCCCTATTTAATTTAACACCAAGTCAATATGTAATCCAACATCAGGTTTTTGTTAAATTTCAATCTTTTTTAAAGATTAAAGTTAATAAACCCCTAAAATTACAATTTAAGCTTAATTGCTTTTAATCCATTCACAGTCAATCCTAAACATTGCATTTTAATTAGTTTAGCATAAAAATAACTCAAAAACCTATTTAGGTTAGTCAACTTAAAAATGTTACTCAAAAGCAGATGACTGATCGTAGTGGGGGACAATCATGCCATGCACCCTGATGCGGGTGTGATCCTCTCTCATTGCCCTCCCATCTAACAACTAACTATTTAATCTACTAATGTTATTTCTTTAAATAAAAAAATAATAATAAATAAATAAAAAGACTTACTTATAACAATAGTCCGCAAATCTTTGTTTTTTCTTTTGAACAAAATATATTATTTAAACCAAGAAGATAAGAAAGTGGCTAAATCCCATAAAAGGCTAACAAGTTCACAAACTTAACAGTGTGTTGTGCGTCATTTTCACCAATTCCTTTGGAATATATTAGGTTTTCACTCCCAACGAACAACCATCGCTATTTATTACCTAAACGACGAGCCCAGGACCTGATTTGTTTGGGCACCGCCAATGCCACGTCATCTTTAATGTATGTCTCTAATTGTCAATCAGGAGGAAATTACTATTTTATCCTTTCATGTTAAATTTAACATCAACTTGACGGAATTGACAAAATCTCGTTAAAGTGAAGCAAATTTTGAGTTGAGGTTGTATTCTATGGGGCATTTCAAAAATAAGCGAATAATTTATATAAATTCGTGAATTACACATATAACTTTCCATATTCTTAAAAAATTAAACATTAAATACATATATAAAAATTTTAATTAATAATGTTTTCATCGTGTTTATTTAAATATAATTATACATGTATGCATTTTTCATGTACCATACTCATTTCCTATATTATAGTTTTGAGATACTGAGCTTCTAAATTTTTAAGATTTCACAGTTTTCATTTGTGTACTTGTATGGATACTGTGAAGTATGAACCCTTTAGAACTCCCAGAATATATTTTCATACATTGCTATACTATACAATTACAAGACTCAATTAACCACATCAAATAAAAAAACGACACATGAACATTAGCTCAATATGATGGATTTACTCCTGATGTCATGAATAGACCACGCTGTCCTACCCAGTAGGTCCTGAACCTTCAAGTTCATATATGTCAAGCTGTCATTCGGCCCATATCCCCCACTTCTATCACCATGCCTTTTCTGGCTCAAGGAGGCAGAGGTCGACTCTTTGGAGTCTCCTTGGGTGTCTTACACTCCGGCGAATTATCATAGTGAAGGCCCAAAGTTCACTTCCAATTTCATCGATATTGTCTTCAATTTGTTAATTACCACCTGCACAGTTCGACAAATGTGGGTTTTTTCACAAAAATGTTCCAGTATTAGTTGGAGTGGAGTTTAAAATATTTAAACTCTTATTTTCTCTATCTTTACTTGATGTGGGTATTTCAACATGACCATTCACGTGGAACCCAATTAGTGAGTCACACATCGAAGATCTACACATCGACAACCACGTGGAGTCAAGGGAACTCACCCAACAAGTAAGGCCAAGGGATCCACCATCATCGCATGCGGCCAAACCACCAATTACGTGGCAGTACGGGTCCACTCCCTGACTCTGATACCATGTCAAATTATCAGAAAGATAATTTAAACTTTTCCAACAACATCAAAATTGTTCTCAACTTGTTAATCATCTCATGCATAATACAATATGTGTAAAGTTTTATCACAAAAGATATCGGTATCAGTTGGGGTGGGGTTATGATATATAAACTCTTATTTTTCTCTGTATTTGCTCAATGTGGGATATTTGAACACATTCCTTCACGTGAGACCCAATTATTGGGTCACACGTGAGAAATCCACACATTAGCAACAAGGTAGAGCCAATAAGACTCACCTAACATGCAGGGCCAAAGAACCTACTATCATCGCTGGGGCTATGGGGACCCACACATCGGGCCCCAATATTTGGCTCTGATACCATTGTGAAACCCTGAAGGTTCCATAAATGTATTAGAAATATTTATTTAGAGTTTTAGATGCCAATTTTATTGGTGATTAATGGTGTGCAACATGAAGGCTTGAGGTGGTGCATGTTTTTTTCCTCTTAATTCAAAACATGGAACCTGGAGGTGGCAAGGGTGGATAAGTTTAAGTGATCAGCCACTTATATTTCTTACATGTGTGATTATAGGTTTGATGAATAAGCAATATAAGTTGCTTAGTCTTCATAAAAAAGTGGCTGCGTGGAAGGCCTTTAGGACACCAAAACCTTCCAATTGGAACTAAGCTGATGCTGGCTTCCTTAACCTATAAATAGGAGCAAATGTTCCTGTTTAATATTGTGCAGCGCAATTGGCTAGTTTGCATGCAATGCATGCAACATGCTAAGGTCTTTATATTATAATATACGTGTATGTATGTATGTATGTATGTATGTATGTATGTATGTATGTATGTATATGTCTGGCTAGAGAGAGAGAAAGAAATAAAAAGAGGGAGCTACAATTCGATATATGGGAATCGGTGGAGGGCTTGTCTTGCCGAAGCTCAGATTATCAAAGTGAGTGGTTTATGTAATGTGTTGCAAATTATTCTTATTTTCTGATAAACAAAACCATGAGCTGTATGGTGGGAAATTATATGTTTTCAAATATCTCTCTATTTCAAGTCAAGCATGTTTGATTTTGAGTAATGTTTTGATGAGTATATATATACATTCTATATGGAATTGTTCAGATTGTCCATAGAGTATGAGAACTTCAATGTTGGGGCATTCCAGGGATAAATGTAAGGCACACGGGGGCATAAGGGCAGAATGGCCAATTTAGGAGTCATGTGGTGAGCTACATATTATGGAGGATAACCAACACATGAAGGGACAATGTGATATGGCATGATACATCATAAAGACTTTGATATGATTATACTATGTTATAGTGTGAGTAAAACAACATGCTTGATTGGCATATTACATATTATACTCATTGGGCAATGATGGTTGTCGCTCTCCCCCAGGCCCAGTGCTACCAGGGCAACTGTCCAGGGCCCAAAATTGAAAGGGGCACCAAAAACCCAGCCTACCTTCTTCCCTAAACGGGCCAAAACCCCAAGCCATTCCTCTTCCCAAAACCCAACCTTCATTCTTCCCCGAACCCAGCTTTCCTTCATCCTCAAACCCTAACTTCAATGATTTCTTTATGTAATTAATTTAGAGAATTAATTAGAGAAAAAGGATGATCCTCAAACGCAACTTTCCTTCTTCCCCAAAATGCAACCTTCCTTCTTCCCCCATGGCTGCAGTATCATTGTATAATTTCTCTGTTTGCCATTGCAATCTCTCTCTTTCTCTCTTCTTTCTTTCTTTCTCTCTCTCTCTCTCTCTCTCTCTCTCTCTCTCTCTCTCTCTCTCTCTCTCTCTCTCTCTCTCTCTCTCTCTCTCTCATTGAAACTGGGCCGCACGATTTGCAGACCTCTTATCACATCCATTAAAACCGGCGATTTCTGCGATGATGACCTCCATCACCTCCATCGAATTGAATTTCCTAGTCTTTCGTTACCTTCGGGAATCAGGTATGCTTCACTTTGCAAACCCTCAATCGACTTTTCGAATTTATTTCCCTAATTTTCTGTTCCCATTTTTAATTGTATTGTCGTTCTAGGGTTTTTGGAAATTTGGGTGTGCTGTACATATTATAAGGGTAAATTTATCAATTGATGTTACATGTTTGCTATTATAACTTAATTAGGGTTGAGAACTATGATTTTGGGAATGGAGAAAAAAACCCCTAAATTTCTTTTTAATTTGATGGATCATATGCTATCATATTCTGTTCATACGATAGGTTCAATGAAATGAAAAACCATATATTGACTAACATTCCTTGGCTTCGGAAAAAGGGAATCCGAACAGCCTTCTGCATCATACAATGCTTGCAAAAGGAAACCCATTTTCTCATGTGAATTGACACCGGCCTCCTCTGGCTGCTTCCTCTTGGTATTCATCATAATATCTAAGAAAAACCAATTTTCCTGAGAAAACTGAACATATTACAAGCAAAAAACAAGCACTAAATCAAGTAAAGTGGAAATTTTTATTATCCTATACAATTCAACATTCTGTTTGGTTCCTGAGAAAACAAATAAACTTAAACAAAATCGAAAGCACCAAAACAATGTAAAAATTTTCAACAAATCTAGTAGCTTCACTTACAACAAAGACTACAACATTTCTCGTAATTTTCTCACATTTTCCCCCAGCTTAGACTGGGTTCCAGCCCTGGTTAAATTTTTTCTTTAAACATATGTTTTCATATTAAAAAAAAGGGCACATTTTGAGCTTTCGCACTGAGCACCCAAAAACTCAAGAATGGCCCTGCTCTCCCCTCACCTTTTATTTTACAGGTGAATTATTTGACAAGACAGGTGATAGACAAGATGAGGTTGTGTTTGACGAGGAATTTAAGAGTTTTATTTTTGTACACCTTGTAAACATTTTGGAGTTGTTTTTATAACAGAAGTTTTTAATACTCTTATTTTTACTTTTACCCATGCACCATGCACATGATCGATTTTTTTCACCAACTCTGGGTTCAGGCGTGACAACCATGTCAAATTATCAGAGGAACGGGTGGGCATTTGACCCACTTCCAACAACAAAGATACTTGTTAATTACCGCATGCAAAATCCGATAGGTGTAGGTTTTATCACAAAAGGCTTTGGTACTAGTGGGAGTGAGATCATGATATTTTAACTTTTCTTTTCTTTTTCTTTACTCGATGTGGGATATTCCCACAAGTCCCCTCATGTGTGACCTAATTAGTGGGTCACATCGTAAGAGATCCACATATCGACAACCATGTGGAGCCAATGAGACTTACCCAGCACAGGAGGCCAATGGACCCACCATCATAGCAAGCTAGCCCACCTATTACATGGTAGAACAGGTCCGCTCTCTCACTCTGATACCATGTCAAATTATCAAAGAGATGTGTTAAAGGTCTACTTTCAACAACACCGATATTGTCCTCAACTTGTTAATCACTCTATGCACAGTACAAATGTGTGAGGTTTTATCAAAAAAGTCTCAGTATCAGTTGGAGCGAGGTTAGGATATATAAACTTTTTTTTTCTTATGTCTTTGCCCAATTTGGGATATTTGAACACGCCCCCTCACGTGGGACCCAATTAGTAGGTTACACGTGGGAGATCCACACATTGGCAACAACATGGAGCCAATGGGAGTCACTTAACAGACGGGGCCAAGGGACCAACCATCATCGCATGGGGCTAAGGAGACCACACCATCATGTGGCAATACGAGCCCACTCCTTGGCTTTGATATCATGTCAAATTATTAGAGAGACAGGCCAAAGGCGACTACTAACAATATCGATATATATTGTCCCCACGTGTTAATCATCAATTGCACAGTCTGACATGTATGAGGTCTTATCACAAAAGACCTTGTTATTAGCTGCAGTGGGATTGAAATATTTAAACTCTTTTTTTTTTGTCTTTGCCCAATGTGAGATATTTCAACACCAACCACCAAAGACTTACTCTATTCCTTGCGGAGTGTGGTTTGCACGTAGCAGTTTGTCTAGCATGCCCTGCAACCTCACCTCCTAACTACCTGGGATGAGTTCCTTCTATAAATAGCCAAGTCGAACAAGTAGATCGGTAATCGATACTTACTACTTAAAATTTTCTCTATTCTAGCTTCTCTCAAATTATTTTTGACTCAGGCATCAAAGGCTCATTGGTAAATGACATTCCTCTTTTCTTGAGTGTTCGTCAATTAAGCCAACAATGTTACTTGTTTTGTAGGTTTGATTTTGTCGATCCATCATTCGATGGAATTTGCATCCATGCAACCCGCCTTGTGAAAGAGAAGGTAATATATATAACAAAAGGCTTGGGCAAAAAGAAAAGAGCAAAACAAAATGGAAGGGCCTAAGAAATCTTTTAGACGGGCTAAGAATTTGTCGGAATATATGAGTTACTTAGGAAGGCCCTATCATCATCATCCATCACCATCAATGAATGATTATAATTTGAAAAATTAAATATATTTTCTTGAGCTTAAACAACCAAAATTTTGCTCTAGACCAAAGATTCTTGAAATAGTTATATGACTTTGTTTAGTTGTTTTAACTTTTCTTCAATGGGAGAGGATAATTCAAAGGACAAGGATTGTCTGCCCTCCATTTCTGGTGTCCTTCTGTTTGTGTGAACACGGCTAAATCACGTCAATATTTTATATTACTATTCATTTTTGTCTTATTATATCTATAAAAAAATAATATAAAATATTAACGTAACTTAACTATGATCACACAAAATAATAGAACATGAGAAGAGCACCGAAAGTGAAAGGCAGACAATCTTTGTTCTAATTCAAAAGCAGCTAAAAGCTCGCAGTCAGCGAAAGAGGTTAATTAATATAAATCTTAAAAGCAACTTTTGTATAATCAACCCAGCTTAGCTCAGCCATGACGTGGTTTAATATTTAATTGATATCTTCACAAACTTCATATTGAGGACGGAGTCCTATTGCCGTACTCAAAATTAAGGAGGTCGTTGGGAATCTTAATATTCTATGATATCTATCTGTCCACCCAGCCAATACATTACACATGGAGTTGATGAACCTGACTTCCTTGTCTCACCTCATGTCACTTAATGGATTATGATAGGATTTTTAGGTACTTAGCGCAAAGAGGTTAAAGTACTAATTTGGTATTGATGTGCTTTTATAAAAAATGGGTCTAAAAAAATATGAGCTAAAAAAAATGTTTGATAAACACTTAAAAATAGCTTATTTTCATAGTTTTTTGTGAAAAAAGCTGAAAACGTAAAGCAGCAAAAATGAACTTATTCTCACAGCACAGCATGATCAGTTTTTTTTCAAAGCATAGCAATAACAAACCAACCCAAAATCACACAAAATACTTGCAAGAGAACAAAGTAGTTGTAGTATAAACTGCTCAAATAAGATCGTTTTTTACATAGATTATTTAAAACAATTTATGAAAAACCCTAATCTTAGTTAATTATCTAAAAGTAAAGATTGGAAAGAGTTGATTTTGAATTTAAAAGTAATAAAAACGAATTTTAATAAAAGTAATTTAGGGAAAGCAACTAATAACCAATTAAAAAGGAAACAAATCAAAGAGAAAAGATTTTGAGAAACAAATTTGGAAAAGCATTAAGGTTTCGCCGTCACCCTAACAATCTTACGTAGTTCTTCTAATTCCTTATGAATTACACATGCATATTTTGAAGGTTAGGTTTTCCTAAAGTATGCCCTACTTGGAACCCCCAATATAGAACGTATATCTAATATGCAACCCATCCGTAGCGTCTAGATCGAATGTGAACATGCAAGACTCATTAAGTTTTGTGAAACCCTTTTGAAAAACCATATAACTCCTAAGACGTGTCGTCCATCCTAAGTAGTTACACATGTTAACCACAAGAAGCCTTAGTCAGTTTTAGGGACAGTCCTCCGTCAAAATTGCATCAAATTACTTTTCTAAATATCCTAATAGTCGCGAATCACTAAGACAAATAGATAGTTTAAAGCACAATAATTAACAACCCAAAACTTGCATGCATAAATTCATAAGAAAATTAAAAAGAGACTACATATTCTTGCTAAGGTTCATGACCTCACTCTAGCAAAAAGGATTAGTTACGCATATTCATAATTAAAATAAACATAATCGCCAGAAAATAACCGTTTGGTAGAAAAATCTCAAATTTTGGTACGAACAAGCCAAGAGACACATGAACGTCCTCCAATTTGAATCACTCCAAAATTCGTCCGTTTGATCATGTTTTGCTCAAGAGGAAGTCGAATGTCTTATATTGAAAATATAAAGCAAAGTATCAAAATTCTACCAAAATAATTACCAAATTATACTAAGAATAGGATAAAATATATTCATCAGATTACAAGTCTAGGCCTAAGAAACTCTGTATCAACAAGCTTTAAGGTGCTACACTTGCAATTTTTCATATCATCAATCAATAAACTTGACGCATTTTCATTTACTAGTGGATTTCATATTGCTAGTGGATTCTAGCTTAGTTTATTCTATAGAAATAATTAGTACAGTCCAACATACCAAACGATGCCTTAGTATCGTCGCAAACACTACTAAGAGTAAAATTCGTGTCAAATTACCACCTTTGACTAATCTTTCAGTGTGAATATGGTATTAAATTAGAAAATTAATTTTGGGGCCACTTTCGATGGCCTTCTTTTATTGAAAAGTCAGAATTTTTATTAACCTAGAGTATTGGGCAGAAAGTGTTTCTCCCTAAAATATAATACTATGAAGAAGTTTTATGTTAAAAGCTGAAGAAAATAATGAAACACTCTTCTATGTTTGGTTAAGAATTTTACACCTTTGACTAATCTTTCAGTGTGAATATGGTATTAAATTAGAAAATTAATTTTGGGGCCACTTTCGATGGCCTTCTTTTATTGAAAAGTCAGAATTTTTATTAACCTAGAGTATTGGGCAGAAAGTGTTTCTCCCTAAAATATAATACTATGAAGAAGTTTTATGTTAAAAGCTGAAGAAAATAATGAAACACTCTTCTATGTTTGGTTAAGAATTTTAGGACTTGTTTGGTATCCTATTAAAAAAATTTCATTATTTTTCAAAACATTTCTTAAGAACAACCTAAAATTTGAAAACTGTTTTCAGTTCAAAAAGTTAAATTCAAGTATAATATCAAACAAGCCTATAAAACATCCTAAAATTTTGGGAATGTACTACATAATTAGAAAGAGTGACTTCAAAATGAAATACGTTTCATTTGACAAAACTTTCAAATGACATTTTTCAAAGTGTCATACATTTTGCAAAGTCTAATATAATGTGAATGTACTACATAATTAGAAAGAGTGACTTCAAAATGAGATACGTTTCATTTGACAAAACTTTCAAATGACATTTTTCAAAGTGTCATACATTTTGCAAAGTCTAATATAATGTGCTTGAGTTGAATACATCCTAAAGTAGTGTCCTTGCTAATGCCATCATCGGAGTGAAGAAATGTCGTTTTATCTTTCTTGTTAGAACAAAAGATGTTTTGTTTATTGGTAAATGCATGGTGGATGTTGGAGCCTTGTGACTCGGAAAATAAAAAAAGGGTTTGCTAACTACCATAGGTTTGACATTTCTTCGAAAGCGATGTTAGAGTTTGACAATTATAAAGCTTGCGCATTAAGTAATACCAAACTGCTGTAGTACAAAGTGCATTTATATTAATATCTGCAATTAGTCAGAACAAACACCCCACAAATACAGAAAGTTGGTGAGTGCCGGCGGATTCTTCAAGCTCAAGATACCCTTTTGGTAAGTATCTCATTTCTTGCTCTGTGTTTCTGTGATTCGGCATATCATATGGGTTCTCTTCTGTTCCGTACTGAGTTGTGCTGCTGCTTAATTACTTTCTTTTACTGCTCCAAATGTTTTGGTGTTGTATTGGGTTTCTCGAGTTGCAGAGATTCGAATCTGATTCCGTCAGTTGCTCAATAAAGTTGCAGCCTTTTTTATTCTATTGGGACCCAATCACTTGATAAAACATCTTTACAGTATCAATCTCCTCCTAGTTTTTCTTTCTCTGGAATCGTTTTGTTTTCCTGCCTTGGCCCTCCGGTGAGGTGATGTATTGTTGTTAGACTTGCCTGCTTGTCACCAAGTCACTTGATAAAACATCTTTACAGTATCAATCTCCTCCTAGTTTTTCTTTCTCTGGAATCGTTTTGTTTTCCTGCCTTGGCCCTCCGGTGAGATGATGTATTGTTGTTAGACTTGCCTGCTTGTCACCTTGGAACAGAAGACTAGTATGTAGTGTTCTCTTTTTTATATAAAGATTTAGGTTTTGTTTCTTTTTTCTTTTTAAAATCTGAAGCCTGCTTGCAGATATGGAAGTAGTTTTCTGCTTGCAGATCTTTAGCTGGCTTGGCTTGTAAGTTTACGATAACAGGCCTGTGCTTGTGCAGGTGTAGATTGAGGTATAACAACTCAGGAGTAAAACACCTCAATACTGAGATAAGTTCTTGGGGTTGGTAACATGGCCGAGGAAAATGGCCTGGGTGGCGCTGTACCTCAAGAGCGTGAGGATACCACTTCAGGAAACCAAGTAGAAGAGAAAAACACCGGCACGGACGGGGCTCATCGAGGCTCAGACAAGAGCGGCGGAAATGAGAAAGTAGAAAAAGTTGCATTTTCAAAACTATTCTCATTTGCAGATAAGACTGATATTATCTTGATGCTCGTTGGCACAATCGGTGCCATTGGGAATGGCTTGTGCATGCCCCTTATGACCATATTATTTGGGGACTTGGTCAATGCCTTTGGAAATAATCAAAACAATTCAGATGTAGTTAGTGTTGTTTCCAAGGTAAATTTATGCTGCACAAGCCGAGTGTTAATCTTCTATCTTTGTTGAAAAATCGAGTTGAACTTTTAATTGAGTTTTGAACTACTTTTATGAGGTGAAATATTAGAGTTCCACAAGTTCAAATCAATTTATTGAGCTCAGGTTTTATGTTCAATTATTCATTCAATTACGAGTTGGACTTCTAATTAAGTTTTGAACTACTTTTATGAGTTTAAATATTAGAGTTCCAAAATTCAAATCATGTTAATGAGCTCAGGTTTTTGTTTTATTTTATTTATTTACTTATTTTTTATGTTCATTTATTCTTAGAGGATTCTTTTTTTATCTTATCAGAATTTTTAGGGGATTCATTTGATAATTATAACATGTTCTCTTCCTCTTTTGATTCACTAAGTTGTTATCTTAAACATGTTGTTAATCACTTACTTATCCTGGTACTCCGTAGGTCTCTCTAAAATTTGTGTATTTGGCGATCGGGGCAGGTGTGGCCGCAACTCTTCGTAAGTACAAACGTTTTTAACGCATGCGTAGAGAGATTCATTCATATATCAAGCATTTGAACTGATACAGCTGTATTTCTTGTTCACAGAGGTCTCTTGCTGGATGGTAACAGGGGAAAGACAAGCTGCAAGGATAAGGGGTTTGTATTTGGAAACAATTTTGAGACAAGACGTTGCCTTCTTTGATTTGGAAACAAACACTGGAGAGGTCATTGGGAGAATGTCTGGAGACACAGTTCTCATACAAGATGCCATGGGCGAGAAGGTACTGAGCTGGCTGCACAATTGCACCCGTAAATTCACCCAGGGAGAATAAAAACCTTGAAATTTGTTATTCTTATTATGTAACTAAGGGTCATATTCGTGCACTTGTTCATGCAGGTTGGAAAATTTTTACAACTACTTTCAACATTCATAGGAGGGTTTATAATAGCATTTATCAAGGGGTGGCTTCTTACCGTTGTCATGTTATCCTCGATTCCTCTGCTCGTGGCAGCTGGTGCAACTATGTCAATCGTTATAACCAAGATGGCATCCCATGGACAAACTGCTTATGCAAAAGCTGCAAATGTTGTTGAACAGACGATAGGCTCCATCAGAACCGTATGTCACATTAGCCTTGCAACTATTGAAATAATTACGTTATTTTTATTTTTATTTTTACCAAGAGTATGATGTTTGTCATCTGGTTTCTTTGTAGGTTGCATCCTTTACTGGAGAGAAGCAAGCTATAACAAGTTACAAAAAATATCTTGTGGATGCTTACAAATCAAGCGTTTATGAAGGTACTGCTGCTGGAGCAGGTTTTGGCATCGTTATGCTAGTTGTGTTCAGCACTTATGCCTTGGCAATATGGTTTGGTTCAAGAATGGTAAGGAATAATGGATATTCTGGGGGTGCCGTGCTGAATGTGATTGTTGCTGTTTTGACTGGATCCATGTAAGCGCCATTTTTTGTTTCTTTTTTGTTTCTTTTTCGTGTTTGATGTAAATACTCGTACGCACATGCAGGTATACGTGAGTGCCTCTTATTGGTTTTTTTTTTCCTTCTCTTTTTATTTAACTTAATTAACTATTTTGGATGAGTTAGGTCTCTGGGGCAAGCATCACCGTGCTTGAGTGC
Source organism: Malus domestica (assembly GCF_042453785.1). Classification (NCBI taxonomy): domain Eukaryota; kingdom Viridiplantae; phylum Streptophyta; class Magnoliopsida; order Rosales; family Rosaceae; genus Malus; species Malus domestica. The sequence continues at coordinate 34,412,295 of NC_091677.1, forward strand.
ATTCGCTGCTGGTCAAGCTGCAGCATTTAAGATGTTTGAGACTATCAGTAGGAAACCAGAGATTGATGCTTCTGACGAAAAAGGAAAGATTTTGGATGACATTCGTGGAGATATAGAGCTGAGAGATGTTTATTTCAGTTATCCTGCCAGACCAAATGAACCAATATTTGACGGGTTCTCTCTTCATATCTCTAGTGGCACCACTGCGGCTTTGGTTGGACAAAGTGGAAGTGGGAAGTCAACAGTCATCAGTCTGATGGAGAGATTTTATGATCCACGAGCTGGTGAAGTTTTGATAGATGGCATAAACCTAAAAGAATTTCAGGTGAAATGGATTCGGAGTAAAATTGGTCTTGTCAGCCAGGAACCTGTACTGTTTGCATCCAGCATTAAGGACAATATTGCCTATGGAAAGGATGGTGCTACCATTGAAGAGATAAAAGCAGCAGCTGAACTTGCAAACGCCTCCAAATTTATTGATAAATTGCCTCAGGTTCCAACTAATTCTATCTAAATGTCGTTTATATTATATGTGTGATCATAAGAATGTTAGTTCATTGGACTTTAATTATTCGTGGTCAGGGAGTTGACACCATGGTCGGTGATCATGGAACTCAGCTATCTGGTGGGCAGAAGCAGAGAATTGCTATAGCAAGAGCAATTTTGAAAGATCCACGAATTTTACTTTTGGATGAAGCTACAAGTGCACTTGATGCAGAATCTGAGAGGATAGTTCAAGAAGCATTGGATCGGATTATGGTCAACAGAACTACTGTTATTGTTGCTCATCGTTTGAGCACAGTGAGGAACGCAGATACGATTGCTGTCATTCATAAGGGAAAGCTGGTTGAAAAAGGTATTCTACCCGATAAAGCTAGCACATTCATTTTATTCTGGCATATGGAACCATAGAAAGCATATGTTTCCCGATTCCCACCCCCTGATCAACCATGCATTCAACAATAGACACATATCCATTGCTTTCTTCTACTAAAATACGTTGCTTTTTCCACAAAAATCTATTATAATGTCCAATGTCCAGGCATAGTGATTGTACTTCTGGCAGAATTTCGGATTACTCCGAGCTGCAATGGATTGTTAGATCCCAGGTTCCTGCCTGTTTGTCACTTGTATAGGTAGAATATTAGTTAATTGTATCTTTGTCCATCGAGCAGGCTCGCACTCAGACTTACTCAAGGATCCTGAAGGAGCATACTCTCAACTTGTACGCTTGCAAGAAGTAAACAAGGGCTCAGAACAAATAGGAGAAGCTCAAGACAAATCTGATATAACTACCGAATCTTTTAGACAGTCGAGTCAAAGAGTGTCGTTAGCAAGATCCGTAAGTCGGAATTCCTCTTTAGGAAATAGCAGCCGACATTCATTTTCAGTCGCCTTTGGTTTACCCACAGGACTTGGTAGCAATCGTGACACTACATTGGCAGAACCAGAGGCCGCTGCCCTGGCATCAAAGCCACGTCCAAAGGTCTCTCTCCGCCGCCTCGCTACCCTCAACAAGCCAGAGATTCCAGTGCTTCTTCTTGGAAGCTTAGCTGCCATCGCTAATGGTGTCATATTTCCCGTTTTTGGTGTGCTTATTTCCAGGGTAATAAAGACTTTCTACGAACCACCTCGTCAACAAAAGAAAGATTCAGAGTTTTGGGCAATAATGTTTATGACCCTTGGTCTGATATCATTTCTGGTAATCCCAGTACGAGGATACTTCTTTTCGGTTGCTGGTAGTAAGTTAATTGAACGTATCAGATTGATGTGTTTTGAGAGAGTGGTTCACATGGAAGTTGGGTGGTTTGATGAGCCTGAGAACTCAAGTGGTTCAGTTGGTGCGAGGCTCTCAGCAGATGCAGCATCAGTGCGGGCCCTAGTTGGAGATGCGCTAGCTGAGATAGTTAATAGCATTGCGACCGGAATTGCAGGTTTGATCATTGCTTTTATTGCATCCTGGCAGTTGGCATTCATTGTTCTCGCATTGATTCCTCTGATCGGATTTGGTGCTTATGTTCAAACAAAGTTCATGAAAGGATTCAGTGGAGATGCAAAGGTATCATTAAAAGCTCCCTGATTTAGTACCACATTTCAAACTTGTAATTTCAAATTATTTCTTTCTGTTGAGGTCTCATACAGATGTATAATTAAATGGTTGCAGATGATGTATGAGGAAGCAAGCCAAGTTGCTAATGACGCAGTTGGGAGCATACGAACAGTTGCTTCTTTCTGTGCTGAAAAGAAGGTAATGGAACTGTACAGAAGGAAATGTGAAGGCCCAAGAGCGGAAGGGAAAAGACAAGGCGTGATCAGTGGAATAGGATTTGGGGTATCTTACTTCTTTCTCTTTTGTGTCTACGCAACCAGCTTCTACGCGGGAGCTAAACTCGTCGAGGCTGGCAAAACAAAATTTGCCGACGTTTTCCAAGTAATTATTCCCTTTCCATATGTATCTACCAGTTCTTTTCAGAAAGTGATGAAAACATACATACGAAATCAAAGTGATATATACATTCACACCTAGGTGTATGTAGACGATTTTAAGATGTGTATTTGGTTTGCAGGTTTTCTTTGCTTTGACCATGGCAGCCACGGGAATCTCTAATATGAGCAGTTTTGGCTCTGATTCTAGTAAAGCCAGGAATGCTGCTGCTTCCATATTTGCAATAATAGACAGGAAGTCAAAGATAGACCCTAGTGACGAGTCCGGCATAAAATTGGATAGCGTAAAGGGAGATATTGAGCTTCGCCATGTAAGCTTTAAATATCCCTCTCGGCCAGATATACAGATTTTCCAAGACCTCAGTTTAACTATCCATTCTGGCAAGGTAAATATTTCGTCAATTGAACTGTATTTGTGTTCTTTTTTTTTTTTTAAATTTTACTTTTAACTTCATGACATGCTGATGAACCTCAAGACTTGATATAATGTTTTTTGTATTGGTGAATATGTTTTGCAGACAGTTGCCCTGGTTGGAGAAAGTGGGAGTGGAAAATCGACAGTAGTAGCATTGATGCAACGATTTTATGATCCGGATTCAGGTCATATCACACTTGATGGAACTGAACTTGGAAAATTCCACTTGAAATGGTTGAGGCAGCAGATGGGGCTTGTGGGGCAAGAACCTGTTTTATTTAACGACACAATCCGTGCCAACATTGCGTATGGAAAGGATGGTGATGCAACTGAGGCAGAAATCATAGCTGCATCGGAGTTGGCCAATGCACACAAATTCATTAGTAGCTTGAATCAGGTTAGAACATTTAATAAATTCTTTTTAGGATAGTTTATAACAAGATTGTTTCAGAACTAATCCAAATGCAATGTGCAGGGGTATGACACCGTAGTAGGAGAACGAGGAATACAATTATCTGGCGGGCAGAAGCAACGCGTAGCCATTGCGCGTGCGATAATCAAGAGCCCCAAGATATTACTGTTGGATGAAGCTACAAGTGCACTTGATTCTGAATCTGAGAGAGTGGTTCAAGATGCATTAGACAGGGTGATGGTAAACCGGACCACCGTAGTTGTTGCTCATCGACTATCGACAATCAAGAATGCAGATGAGATCGCGGTGGTTAAAAACGGAGTGATCGTAGAAAAAGGCAAGCATGATAAGTTGATCAAAATTACAGATGGATTTTATGCATCCTTGGTCGCTCTGCACATGAGCGCTCCAAATGCATGAGCTTCTTTCGTGTACACTTTTCTTTGTTTCAACCAAAGACTAAAGAGAAAATTGGCATTGCCACATATCCAAATAGGCAAATATTACAGAAATGCTAATGGTTCTATATTTCACTTTCTTTTTTTCTCTTTTTTTCTTCTTTTTTCCTTTCTATTAACTTCTTGTATGTACTATTGTTATTTCTAGAGAATGCATAAAAAGTATTTTTAAGCCATAGACGATGGCCTTTGTTTGTTCGTGAGCCTGTTTGAAAAGAAAATACCACAATTTTTTAAGATTATTTCAGTTCTTTTTGAAAAAAAGAATTCATCTCAAATTCTCTTAATACATTTTGAGAGGAATTTCAAGTTAGTTCGACGAATGCAACATGTTCACCGAGAAGCAAATTTAGTTATTGAGTTCTACCAAATTGTGACTTTTCTTAATAAAGAAAATACGATATATTCATTTATGAAAGAGAAATACTATTGAAAAATATATTTTAAACTGAAGTAAATTATTTTAGTTGAATAAAATTATATTTGATGGGGTTGTGACTATTCATGAATAAGGTTGCGATTCTTGAATTAAACAGAAAGGGTGCAACATTTACCTTTTAATTGAAGAGATGCAACTATTGACTCTTCAAGGAAATATGCAACCATATGAAGAGTCACTTTTGTAAGACTTTGTGTATTATGTGGTTTGTTGTGGCCGGCTATTTGGTTCTAATTGAATGCAGGAAGTCTTGTAGGAAAAGGTTTGGATTTAGTTTCAACTCGATAAGGACTGGAATGTGGTTAATGAACCAGTGAATACACTCATTAGAGGACAAGGATTGCTTGTCAGTTTTCCAGATGGATTCTAAATTTCTTATAAGAGAGACAAGTAGATGCCTATGAATATGATGGCCTCTGCTCTCACAAAACCGTGCTCTCTTATTGAATCCAAAGCCCATTGTCGATTGAGCATATACGAGTTTTGACAGAAAGGAGAAGAACTATCATTGGAGTTTTTTGTTATGGCTTCATCTTCTTCAAGTGATGTAGGTACTATTCTTGGTTGTTATCATCGGCTTAGGGCTGTTCATAGAGACTTCATAGTGTCCTCATAGTGCTCTTATAGTGCCATATAAAGCTTCTGTAGTGCTCTTGTAGAGCTGTTCTAGATTTTTTATTAGTCTCGTGATTTATTAACTTTAACTTGATCTCTCAATTGGGCATGGTTATTCTTGCATGTGATATCAGAGACAAGCAACTGATTTTCATGCTATTGCAAGCACTGCAGCTAAAGTATAGTCAACTCAAGGTGTCTTACAACACTCAAAACAACCACTGGACTATGGATGAACTCATTGCTCAATGCGTTCAGGAGAAAAACAGACAAACAAAGAAGTGGTGATGTGAACTTGGTGCAAGCTGCAGTGACAAGAAAGAGACCAATGGTGCTTCTAGTAAGGGTTCTAAGTCTTCTAAAAACCCTTCTAAATCTGCCAAAACTACTGAATCATCTAAGACATCTAACAATCTTGTGAAAATAAAGACAAAACCAAACTCAAATATTTATGGTGCAAAACCAAAGGTCATTTTAAGAATGAAGTGTTTAAGGACTGGCTTAGGAGTAAAGGCAAAACAGGTATCTATATGTGTGTGGAGTGTAATCTGATTGAAATTCCTGCAAAGTCATGGTGTTTTGGTTCTGGCTATTTTGTTCACATAACAAATATATTGCATGGTTTTGAAAAAGGAAAACTAACTGGTCAAAATACTTACAATGTTTTTGTTGGGAGGGAACTAAGGTTGTAGTGGAGGAGACTGTGAACTGAAATCTCTTGTGGTTTTGTTTTACAATTGAATAATGTGCTTTATGTGCCTAAAATGACAAGAAGTTTGATTCTAGCCTAAAAAATGGTTAAAAATGGTTTTGTTTTTCTTGATGATGATAAGTCTATTAAAAAATTTGGGTAAATTACACAAAACTACCTCAACTATGGGTCGAATGACACTTTCATACCTCATTTTTTAAAATGACAATGTCATACCTCATCTTACGAATTTGTGCCAATGTCAGACCTCCGTCAGTTTTTTCTGTTAATTTATCTGTTAAGTGCTGACGTGGCTAGAGACGGGGGCCACTCACTAATCTAGCTGGATTAAAAAATAATTAAATATTATAAAATTATAAAATTAAGAATAGAAAAAACAAAAAAAAAATTTAAATGGCCTAGGGGTGCGGGCCTCCCCTTTCCTCCACCCGCACCAACCTTCTTCTTCTCTTCGACAACCACCAAACCCTTCCCCATCCCCCCAACCTTCCTTGACCCACCCCATCCCCCACATCTTCCCTTCCCTTACCTTTTCCCGTCCTTTTCGAATCCAAACCCTAACCCTAATTCCCCATTTTCAAACAGAAAACCCCAACCTTCCTCACTCGTCCCCCCCAACTTCCCCACCCGTCCACCCAACCTTCCTCCACCACCCTCTCTCTCTCTCTTTCTCTCTCTGAGGAAAAGGGCACAAAATTGCGAGATTTATTTCGGAGCTCGAAAAACTCGCTTCGGCGAAGAGTCGACTAATAACTGAGTCATCGAGAATCGATAGAATCAGGTGTTGGAGCTCTACTTTAATGGCAGAGATCGAGGATTGCTGTGAGAGCTGGTGGTAGAGGTGGTCATTCTCTGGCTGCCTTTGTTGGTTGGCTCGTAACTGTTTAATGGCGGCCATGAGCGAGTTCGAAACGGGCGGGTCGTCGGCGAGTTGGGTTGAGGAAACCCGGTTGAGCGAGGCGCTGAGACAGAGCTCCATAGCGAGAGCTTGAAGAAATGGGTCTGTGGCTGGTAGCGGTGGTGGGTTTGGGTGCAGCAGCATGTGTTGTAGAAGCTGGTGCAGCAAATGGTAGTGGTGGGAAGGGGAAATGTTGGGGCGGGTGGGATCTGGGTTTGGGGTGGTTTTGGTTTTGGGTTGGGGGAAGACGGGAGGGGGAAGAAAGGGTGAGGGGAAAATGGTGCGTAGAGAGGGAGAAGAGAGAGGCGAGAAAGGGAGAGGAGAGAGGAGTCCCACAATTTTATATAAAAAAATAATTTTATTATATTTAATTATTTTTTAATCCAGCTGGATTAGTGAGTGGCCCCTGTCTTTAGCCATTTCAGCACTTAACATATAAATTAACAAAAAAAACTAACGGAGGTCTGACATTGGCACAAATTCGTAAAATGAGGTATGACATTGTCATTTAAAAAAGATGAGGTATGAAAATGTCGTTCGACCTATAGATGAGGTAGTTTTGTGTAATTTACCCAAAAAATTTCAAAGCACAAGCTTGATTTTGTTTTCTTAAACTGTTTCGTTGGTTGAGGAACTTTGGCAACTAAGTTGCACACCTGTTTAAATGAATCACATGCTTTAACTGCAACCACCAAGAGAATGCATAATGAAGACACTTCTTATATGTTGTGGCACATAATCTTGGTCATATTTCAAAAGAAAGGATTTTAAAGTAGTCAAAAATGGATCTCATTCCTAAACTTGTTTTTTATACCAAGTCTAAAAGGAAAATTGACTAACACAAGGAAATTTGATGCTAAAAGGAGTCAAAGTTTAGTAGAAATTACACACAATGATGTTTGTGGTCCTTTTCCAACTAAAACCATTTGTGGAAGTTGGAAACATCAATTTTCAATTATTACTTGTTGGATCGGAGTGTAAAAAGGTGATTCTTCTCAAATAATAATCCATGGTTATTCTTACTCCTATATAATTCTTTTGTGAATTTGATTTAACTTTCTCATAGGGGAGGAGAGTATTTTAATAGGTACATTGAAGTTGAAGGCTCCCTTTGCTATTTTTCTTGAGCAGCAAGACATCATCTTATTGAATTGAAAGCCTAATGACAATTAAGCACATAAGGGTGTGTTTGTTTCACCTCCTTAGAAGGGACTAGCTTGGATTGGCTTAAGTAGGACTATAATACTGTGTTTGGCATGTCCTTAGACTAAAATATGTGGGACTCGCCTCAACTATGGGGCCCTTTGGGGTTCGCTAAAGCAGGGGGACTAGAATCCAATCCCTAAGTTTTGCTCACTGACATCCAGTCCCCGCTTCTTTTATGGTGCCATCACCAAGGCGTCGTGGTGCTTGCTCTTTCGTGGCCTAAGTCCTGGGGGAGGGGGGACAACTGCAGCTCACAGCCAAAGCGGCGTCGCTGTTGGTGGACATTACGGCCAAAATCGGCGTGTCGGTGGAGAACTTGCCGACACTGTGAGCCAATAAACAAATTTTGAGTCCCCAATTGAAAAATCGTATTGAATTTGAAAAACTCAAATGAGCGACAAGTCTTCGAGCTCTGTGGAAATTCCAGTGCTTTCTCTCTCTTTTCTAGAAAGCGGATGTTTGGCTTCCTGCTGCCCTAAGAAATTTGCAGGTTGGGTTGGGTATTCAAATTAGGGAAAACGAAAAGGGATTGAGTTTTTTTTGGGGCATATTTGACAGTTGAGGGGAGAGGGGAGAGAGAGGAGTGGAGGGGTAATATGGGAAATGAGGAAAGATTGAAAATCAATGGAAAGATGAGTTTGAAAGTTCGAAAAATCAATGTGATTTTTATCTTGGTTTTTTTTTAATTCATATGAGTGCTAATTCAATAGAAAGTTGAGTTCCAAATTGAAAATTTTGAAGGCTTTTCAGCTGGGCTTTTGGGTTTCATTGATTTATTGGAAAGTTTTGTTTTTGGGTTGAGAGAATGTAAAATTTGGTTGCTAGGTGTAGTTGGATTCTGCAGAAAAGTTTGATGTTGGGTTCAACTTCTTTGCATCAGAAAATTCTGTAGAAAGTTTTGTTAACAAAAACTTTTATTTCCCTTTTGTCCTTAATTCTGCTTCTTAGTCCGACTTTGCACCAAACGCTTCACTAAGTCAATCCAGCTTAGTCTAGTCTAAGTCAGTCCAGCTTAGTTTATAAAGCTAGTCTAATCCGAAATAGTCTGGTGCAACAAACGCACCCTAACAGTTTTGACAAAGGGGAGAAGGACTATCATTAGAGTTATTCTATGGCTTCATCTTCTTCAAGTTCTGCAGATATGATTCTTGGTTATCATCATCTTTGTGGCTTAGGGCTGTTAGAGAGACTTCATATTGTCCTCATAATGCTCTTATAGTTCCATATAGAACTTCTGTAGTGCTTTTGTGGAGTCGTTATAATTTTTTATAGGGAGTTTTAACAAAATACTTCCGTTACTGTTCACTTTTAACGACAAATCACATTTTTACCTTTCTCTGGTACTATTCACTACACCTTCATTTATCATTTTTCATTAAAACTAAAAAAAAATAAATAAACTTTTTGTTAGTTTTTTTTTGAATTTTATATGTCTCGTGATTTGTGAACTTCATCTTGATTTCTCGATTGGGCATGTTTATTCTTACAACTTTCACAAACATCCTTTGTCGTCGACCTCTTTGCTCCGGCTTGAGGTCGGCGGCAGCCTAACCCTCCCCTCCTCATCCTCCTTTATCTTCCTCGTCCGTCCTCCCTTTATTTTCATCCATTTTGTCTATCTCTTCCTGTTTTTTCGCCCTTATTCCTCTTCCTTTTTCTCCACCCCTGTTTCCTTTCTTTATCCCCTTCTTTCCCTCTCTGTCTTCCCATTTTCCCCTTATCCCCTTTCTCCTCCTGCTCCACCTCAGTTTTTCCCTCTCCAAGCCACCATGGTTGGAGATTTGGTTTATCTATTTATGCTTTTAGCTTTCGTTTGCTTTCTGTCTGAGCATTTTGTGTCTCAGGTTGCTCTGAGCTTGGTCTCAGTTTTCCCTAAGTTTATCTCAGATCTGCTTTCTTTGCCTTGTTCCTCTCCAATCATCGCTCCTCACCGTGAATCTCCTACCATCTACCCTTGCTGCTTCGCAGTATTCAAAGTGCTTTTTGCACTATTTGGTAGGATTATGGGAGCGTTTCCAACGCGGGTAGCTTGCCTACCCCATTTTCCGTTCATCCTTTAGGTTCTTTGGCCCTTTCTCCGGGTGATGGTGACGGATCCGCGGTGGCGATGCGGCTGTGTTGGTAGAGGTGGCTGTCTATGGTTTTCGATTTGGTTGCTGCTTTGGGCTGCTCACTGTGGGCCCTTCTCATTATAATTTTCGTTTATGGTGGTGGGCTTTTGCTTGGCTTTTTTGGACTCTCTTTTGGAGATGTCCTTTCCTTGTATTAGCTTTCTCTTTAATGAAATTACTTTGTTTGTCCAAAAAAAAAAAAGGTATTACCACAGTCATTGGTCAACTAATTATTTGAGTCATACAAGCTTATATGAGTCATATCATACTTAATGAGCCTTTACGATTTGGATTGCTATTATAGTAAGGAGGTGTTTGTATTATGAGATCAGAGACAAGTGCTCATCAACCACGAATACCGTAATAAGACGTAAACTTGTCTTAGAAAAAGAAAACCAAATTCTTGACTCCACCGTTGATTTTAGGTATTTCTAATCCAATTTCACGTGCGGTAACACTGTGTTTTGTTTATCAATAAGTAGTGAATTTAATTGCATGAGTATTTCTTGTATTATAATTTATCTGTGATTAATATAGCAAATAAACCTATTCCAAAAATGAGCACATAGACCCTATTTTCCCAACACACAAGATTTAATACAAATAAAGAGCATTATCCCAAGAGGAGGGTACTTGCAAATAATATTTGAAACCAAATGTTGCAAGAAACTGAAAGATATGGAAGGATCCACATAAGTCAACAGTTCTAGTACTACAAGATCCTATCAAAGATCTAAGCACTCAAAAACCAATTAATTGTGAGATATGGAAACGCCATGCTCTTATTTGGACACTGCATAGAAAGACGTCATGACTCCAAATCACCTTATGATTCTGAAGCATCATGTAAACCTCAATTACTACAATGACACACCAATATATCAAATCTCAAATGACCAAACTCGCATATTGTGAGACTTACAAAACTCGCCTAAAACGAGACTACCACACTTGCTTACGGTAAGGCCAGACAAGTCACAAATTTTGTGAAATTATTGGGCATTTTTTCGTTGTGGAACTCAACTCACTTTTCCCTAAAACACAAAATACCCTTTTTTATTCTTCTGTGGGATCGTTTTGTTTACTTTTGGTTGCATTTTTTTCTACTTTATTTATCAAAAGAAAGAGAGAAAAGAAATACTTATCGGAAGGGTGTTTGCTTGTTAAAGTAGTGAATTTCGTAGTCTATGGAATCAAATGGTCAGATTCTCGTATTGTATCCTTGTCTGCTTGTGATCGACATTCGAGTAAATTAACATAAAACCTATCATCTTGGGATACAAGACAAGTATGTAGTGTTGAGTTTTTTTCAAGCTCTAGAATTTGAACCTTTGCCGTTATAGCATTTAAAGTTGATATACCAGTTAAAGTTGATATAGCAAAGGTTTCTGGTACTTTCAATTGCTCTTTTTTATTGCGGGTGCTTACTAAATTTGGTTTCTCGTTTGCTTTTCTGCCTAGTTGAGGAGGCTTCATCAAGGGGTCCGAGTCAGCTTCAACTTGATGGGACTAAATTTGGTTTTTCGTTTGCTTTTCTGCCTAGTTGAGGAGGCTTCATCAAGGGGTCCGAGTCAGCTTCAACTTGATGGGCTTACTAATTCAATTTTTGCTCTAAGAGGTTGTATTCCTCCTTCTAATGTACTTTATGTAGATGATCTATTCATTTTTTACAGAAGTGATGGTATCACTCTGCGTTATCTGCAAGGTTTCTTAGATAGATATAGTAAAGTCTCTGGTCAATTTGTCAGTAAGGATACAAGTACTTTCTACTTGGACTCTACTTCAAGGCATCGCAAAGTTGTGGTCAAGTGCTAAATGGGGTTCAAAGAAGGCAAATTACCATTTGTTTATTTAGGAGTTCCCATTTTTTGTGGAGGAGGTTTCATCTTCGAGTATTGACAGATGAAGCTAAAGCTAAGTTAACAGGTTGGGAGGGGAAACTTTTAACTATGGTAGGAAGAGTTCAACTTACTTAGTCAGTTTTTTCAGAGTATGCTTTCGCATAATTTTTTTTTATTTATCAGTGGCCTTCTTTCTTATTGAGATCTCTTTCACAATGTGCTTGCAACTTTATATGGTCTGGAACTCAAAGAAGATTGTCACAATTTCTTGGTCTCAAATTTATGCGCCGAAAAATGAGGGTGGTTTGAGATTACGTGATCTTTTCTCTCTAAATACTATGACTCTCTCAAAGCTTGGATGGGTTGTTATTACTTCTTATTCTCTATGGAGTGTTTATTTTTTAGAGCTATTTCAGCTACATGGGCATTTGTTCTCTTCCTGCTACAAGCCATCTTCCATATGGCCTGGTATTAAACCCAATCTTCATATCTTATTTCAGATTTGTCGATGGGTGATTGGGAATGGCTCTAGCACTTCTCTTTGGATTGATAAGTGGTTGGATATTCCTGTTGTGGAGGTCGTTGGTGCTATTGAGCTTGCAGATGCCACTTCCAATGGATGAGGAAAATGACTTGTTAATTTGGGAAGCTTCTACATCTAGAGTTTTTTTTGTTCTCTGATGGCTATGAAATTGTTCGTCAATGAATTCCTATTAAAAGTTGGGCTTCCATTATTTGGCATCCTTTCATTCCACCTCGCCACTCTATTTTAGTTTGGAAAATTCTTTTCAATAAGCTCCCAACAAAGGATCAACTTCAGCTACGGGGCATTCCTCTGATTCCAATATGGCAACTATGTTACAATAATTCGAAGTCCATAAAGCACTTATTTTTTAGTTGTGAATTTGCACAAGGTACGTGCTTGGTTTTGGCTCGCTAGTCAATTTGGCACTATTCTTCCGCTTACGGGTTCCTTCTTGGATTTATGGCTTGCTTTTGTATCAAAGCGGTTTTCTCCACAACTTCGCAATGTTTGGCTAGCATCAGTATTTATCTTATTAATAACTATTTGAAAGATGCGTAACAAAGTGAAGTTTGAAAGTAAGCCTCCTTCCTTTTCATGCCTTTGTCGTTCTTCTTTGGCTTGGATTAGGCAGGTTGGAGTTTTTACTCCTGATCATGTACGTGGTATAAGCAACTTTTAATCTCTCTTGGAATCTTAGTTGAGTCTTGTAAAACTCCATCTATAGTTCATGTTATTTGGCACCCTTCATTCCCTTGGGTGAAAGTGAATACGGATAGGCTTGCTAAAGATAACCCAGGTCCTGTAGCTTGTGGTAGAGTTTTTCAAGATTCTGCGGGATATTTTCTTGGTGGTTTCTACTTGAGCTTGGAGAATCCTACGTCTTTCTATGCATAACTTTATGTCGTAATCCTTGCTATCAAATTACCTCATGCACGATATTGGCAATTTATGGCTTGAAAGTGACTCATCCAGTGTGGTACATGGGTGGGCACGGGTTAGGCCTAAATTTGGAGAAACCGGACATATTTGTAAAACTGTAGTGCACATTATTTTTAATTTTCACACATCTTTTTAATTTTCGACCGTCAGATTGAATGAATTAAAGAATATCAAAGACAAAAATTAATAAAAGAGTGTGAGAAGTAAAAAAATGTGTGTGTATAGCACACCCCATTTTCAAAAATGCAATTTTTTGGATCCTTCAACATACCTCTTGAGATTCTTCCTTTTTTGCAATCAGATTTCATAGGCATGTCGGCTTACAGGTTTATCTCTCCTTCTTGATGTGTCATTTTCTTTTTTACCTAATCCTTTTGGATATTCTTTTCTATTTTGCAGCTTTTCTTGTAGGTTATTACCTTTTAGGTTTTACTAGCAATAATGCCCGCGCGTTGCTGCGGGTCTTAAAACTACTGGACATAAAAGAAGAAAACAGTCAGTGCAAACTTGTAATGGATAGTTTGTAATTAATAGGTTTTTAGTATGTTCATGCTATTTAAACACAGAAAATATAATAAGAAAAAGAAGTTGAGTGTTGGCAAAAAGTGATGTAATTTGTGGCATACCTGTAGTCAGGTCTGTGTAATCGATTTAGTTGTGAACCCTGGTAACATGCATAACTCAGAGAACAAAAAATAGCAGAAACTGAAGAAGAAATTGATGTGCACAGAGAATATACTGCAGTAAATATAAATTAAGGTTAGAAGTGTTTTAATTTTGATATAAATTTGTGGTCGAGAATTATGCATAAAAGGATAACTGCTTTTAAGAGTGAGCATATAATAAGTCAAAACGATTATTAATAATTAACGAAATGTTTGAAGTAAAAAAAATATACATTTGATGTTGAAATTCGATATCATAATGTAACTGTAACTTATTAGAAGTGTTTAAATTGGCATTAACTGGTCTATAACAGTTTGTCCAATTATATTGAATATCATTAGACCATGTTGTGATACGATGTTACTGGAAAACGAATAAAAAATTATATAAGCTATTAGAAACAATATACAATTGTAAATGTAAAGTTGTGTAATTTGATTCTTAATAAGCATGTGTGGATGCAAATTTCTTCCTCCTTGATCTTGGACAATTTTACACCTACAAAACAATTAACACCTTAGGTTAAGGCCAAGAGCCTCACGCGCCCACGATGAATGGGGGGGCTTTGGCTGAAGAACCTCCGATGCCAAAGTTAGAATTTAGAGAGAAAGAGTGTTTAGAGAATTTTGGGATTTTTGCCAAAGTGTTGGAATTGGCTTTTTGGTGAGAATGAGAGTATATTTATAGGGATAGGGGGTGGCTAGGGTTTTTTGGGTTTAATTTAGGTTTAATTAGGAGTTACCAAATAATTAGCCAATAACTCCCTAATTAACTTGGCTAATTATTTGTCATACAAAGGAAAAAAGGTAGAAGGAAAGGCTGACTTCTTTTGGGGATGAAAGTTAACCGGCATTTTTGTGGGAGTTAGGGTAAAGTGAATGATCTAAATGGTAATTAAGGGAATAATTAGCTAATTAACCCATTAATTAGCTATTTATCATTATTTTAGAAGGAATGTTTTAGGAATTATGGAATAAGTATAGTATTTAGCTAATTGATTAGCTAAATAATGAAATAGGAAATATATGAATAAATTAGGTTTTAAGTTGATATCTATTTTGGGCACTTTTGACTTGGTTGAGGGATAATTGCCCGCTGCTTGCGCGTAGAAATCCCGGTATGCCCCAAAGGTAGTTTTGTCTTCTTTTGTCAAAAATCCACGTGTTGTCTTGTGAATATTTTTGGCTCCACAAATGCCCCCACACATGTTGGGCTGCTCGCAGAAAAGGGTAGCAGGTGTAGAGATCTTCTTGTTTTAGGAAACTTAGGACTGCTTCCTATTTTGATGTAGATTCTCTCTTTAATAGGAAATTAGATCCTTCTAGGAAAGGGAAATAAATTTCTCTCAAAGCCTATTTAAGTCCACCTTAAGTGGGTTATTAAATCAACTTTGGAGAGCGATTTATTCTACCCTACAAGAGAAAGATAGCTTAGAGGATATTTGTTCCCCCTCCTCTAGCAATTTTCTACATCTTGCCCGTGTAAAGGACCGTCTTTCGTTGCTTTCTTCGTCTTCTTCGTGCCGCACTGAGGTAAGAAAAAATTAATTTTCCTTGTCTTCTTCTTGGATGGTGCTACCTCAGGGCAGCCGTCGGGGTGGTGCAGCACGTCGGCTGGCATGGGCCAGGAGTCGGCTCGGCAGGGGTTGAAGAGGTATTGTGGTAGGGACCACTGCTTTAAGCTACTCGACTTGGCTAGAACCAATGGTAGCTTGTATGGCTGGGGCCACGGATTGTGATGCTGTGGCGCAGTACTAGGCGAGTCACATGGCTCATGTCTTTTTGGGCTTTTGGACATGACACGAGCTAGGCAGGTGATTGAGAGAAATGAAGAGGTTGCAGGCCTCATGAGCTGCTGGAATGTTGGGTTGAACTCCCCTGCTGGGTACCACGAATGGTGTTGGCTACTTTAACTCTCTTCATCAGGAGAAATGTGAGCTGCTCCCAAAATAAGAGGTGAATAGGATCAAGGCGGATGCATTGGCTCGTCCAATCACCGTTGTGGATCCTACTGCAAGTGAAGGTGGGAAAAGGGATCTTCCCTGCCTGCTCAAGAGATGCCGGCTAAGAAAAAATCAAAGACTTCTTTCACTGCTTATGCAAAGGATGAAAAGTTGATTGCTGCTTATAATAAAGTGATCCACTTCAAGAGAATCGTTGATAGGCTTGAATCCCAAGTGTTGGAACTTCAAGGTGTACTGAAGATCAACGAAAGTTTGAAAAAAGAAATGGATGAGCTGCAGCGCGTCCATGTTGGTATTGGTGAAGTAGTTGGAGAAGTTGGTGCCTATGCTGGAGCAGTCGAGGGTGATGCCGCTGCTAAGAGCTTCGCGGCTGCTGAAGGTGTGGCTACCGAATAGTCGTAGGATGTCCAGGCTGCTAAAGTGTAGTCATCTAGGTAGCCTTTAAGATTTTCTTTGTTTTTCCTTTTAGCTCTTGTTTTGCTTGAACTCATTTGGCCTTTGCTAGTCGTTTATAAACATGTTTTCCTTAGCTTTTCTTCATTTTTGCTTCTTTTGTTCATGCCCTAACCTTTAGACTTGATAGACTAGTGGCAAGCATGCTACTTTTTTATAAGCAGACAAGCTCGCGTAGCCTATGCAGCAGTAGGTGTTGGTGTAGAACTTTGCAAAGTTGTTAGCCATTGGGTTGGCAGCCAGATGCCTTACTTGCAGAAGTAGACAAGTCCGCGTAACCACTAGGCTATTAACCTTGACTTTCTCCAATTTCGTAGGTTGCGTAGCAAGTATCACAACACTTTAGGACTTGGTGTAGGTTGTTCCGCGCTTGGCAGAAGTGAAGCTTATTGACTACGTAGCATGTCGGCAGTGGATAAAACTTCGTATATGCGTGCTAGCTTGTTTAACCTTTTACAAGAATGTGCGGTTATATAAGTCTAGTGCGGCTTTACTGCTCGAAGGGCAAGCCGTAGGCAGTCTTCCGGAATTCGTAGGCTACCTTAGTGCACTCGGTAGCAGCTTTCGGATTCCAGGGCAGCCGTCCATCGGATGTACTGCGTAATGTGCCCTCTCCGTCTCTAGGGCCCGGTTCCCCACGGATTAGGCCAAGAGACCCAAAATTCTTCAGTTAGCTAAGCCTTGAAAAAGGCCATTGCGGTTACTTATAGAAATCCCTGCATAAGCCATCCTGCATCTAGTTATACTAAGGCAGCCCGGTTCATCCACGTCTGGATATTCGGAGTGTAGAGTTTATCCTCTCATTCTTGGAGAGCTGACCCATGTGGGTGTTGGGGAATTGGTTTACCCTCTTGTGTTGGAGAGCAATTAGTTTACCCTCTCGCATTGGAGAGCATGGTTGGTCCCTCGGGGGGCGCAATTCCTGCGGTAAGTCCCTAAGAAGGGCGCGGTCTTCTTTTGAAGTGCAGAAGTGATCAGTTGTTGTAAGTATGCAGCCAAGCCAAGTCGTGATTACTTCTAAATTCCTCATTGAAAAACGCGTTAAACGAACGAGAACTTAAATGTAAGGTAAGAACTGCATAACAACTGGATAATCCTCGGCTGGTGAGGTAGTGCCCATCGAGCTGCTTGAGTCTTCGGGCTTTGATGTAGCGAGAGGTCACACATGGTACTTCCTCAGATTGTAAGCGTTCCACTGTTTTTCGATCTTTTTGTTGTTTTATGGTGGCGAGGGTGTAATTGTTCTTGCCACCTACTCTGCTAATCTTGTACGGACTTTCTCATATGGGATCCATATTTTTGGAGCCTTTTCTGCTGGCAATGATGAAGGTTTTTCTTTTGACCAGATCTCTGGGCTGGAACTGTCGGATCTTGGCCTTTTTGTTGTAGCTGGAGAGGAGCTGATGCTGGTAGGCTGCAATGCGAGTGATAGTCTGTTCGCGCCTCTCTTCTGCCAGATCTAAGCTTGTGGCCATCTCTTTTCGGTTGCTCGTCTTTTGGTTGTGCGATATGCCCATAGACATCCTTGGAGTTCGTCTGGCCATTTTCTTTTCTTATTGGTGGGGGATTTCTTGTGGCAGTTGAGGATCATCTTAGTGGATGCTTTGGCCCGCCTATTGCCTTGAGGATATCTTGGCGTAGACATGTGCTGCTTGATGCCATATTTTTGGAAGAACTTCGCCAAATCTTTGCCCACGAATTACGGGCTGTTGTCGGTGACGATGGATTAAGGGATGCCAAATCAAAAAATGATACTCCTTCATATGAAGCGCTCTATGTCCGTCTAAACCATGATCGTCATGGGCTCTGCTTCTACTTATTTGGTGAAGTAGTCGGTTGCCACGATCATCATGTCTTTGCCCCTGGTAGTCTGGCTGGTGATTAGCTAGGACTCGGAATGAATAGAAAACTCTTTCACCACCAAGTCTTTTGTCATTCGAATGCCTGCTAGTGGGGCTTCGTACTCTGCTTCGTTGTTAGATGTTTTGAAGCTTAGAGTGATCGCCTGTTTGAGCATTGAAACGTCTAGGGTGGCAAAAACCATGGCTGCTCACGAGCCTTCGTAGTTGGATGCGCCGTCGCATGCAAACGCCAGAAATCTCCATTGAGGGAGCATGTGTGGCTAAAGTGTGCTCGGCTGCCTTCGGGGCGTCGTTGGGCCTAGTTGTTGCGTTCATCAGAAAACTTTGCATCTGCCAGGGTCTACGCCTTTATCGTCGCCGGTTTGGATTCGGCCAAATAGTGCGTCATGATGATGACTGCTTGCATTTGAAGGTAAAACTTAAGCTTTTGGGTTACAACAATTATCGCCAAAGTTAGCTTTTGAATTTTTAATAGCATCAATGAGAGCTTTTGAACTGTAGAATACAGGTAGTCGGGCCTCCATCTCTTCTCGCATGATAGTAGAGCTTATTGCTACTTTAGATACAGTCAAACATGTGAATAAGTCATCCGTTGCTTCTAGAGAGGTGATGTCGGGTACTTCTTCAAGTCATTGAATGTGCATTGGCGAGCCTCATCCCAAAGTACATGCTTCTCTGCCAAAGAAAAAGAGTCTGCTAAAGTTAGATCTTCTTTCATGATCAATTTTCTGAATAACGGGTGGTCTGCTAGAAGTCATTTTTAGAAGGTTGCTCTAGCTATCGAGTCGTTGCATCCGACTATTTTTGCCTTCTCTACTTTGAACCTCCTCACATAGTCGAAGCGACTCTTTTGGGTTCTTCTTGACGTCAAACAAATGGTCAGACTTTTTTTTTATCGAGCGATAAGATGAATATTCTTTGGTGAAAACCAAAGAAAGTTGGTAGACATTCCAGATGGATTGTGGCGGCAGGGTGTAGAACCAATCTTGCGCCTCGCCTTGTAGAGTGGTGGCGAATATCTTGCACATGAGATCATCGTTGTTTCGATAAAGGATCATTGCGCTTCGGTAATGCTTTAAGTGTCTCCGGGTCTTCATCCCTTTTGAAAGATGTGAAATGTGGCATGCTGAACTCGCGTGGAGGCTCTGCCTACTCGATCTCGTCCGTGAAGGGTGACCTGCTTATGTTGGTCATGTTCCGTCGTAGTGCCTCATCGGTGACCTCGTTGCGTTGGAAATCATGCAATCGTTTGGTCAATAATCTCTCTACTTCTTTCTGAATTTACCTTTGTTGGGGTAGCGGAGCTCTCGGCTGCCCCCAGCCATGACTTGCTGGTCTAGGCTGCTCTTTCATGTGTTTGGCTTGTCTATGCCGTGGATGCAGTGCATGTGGTGCGTTCCTAGCAGGAGAGCGAGTTCTTCGCAGGCTGCTGGTTGAACTTAAGCGGGATTGAGTGACTGCTTCTTTCTGTCCGTCGTGCTGCCTACTCTGATGTGAGGTGGAGAATGCTCCTTGTGGGCTTAGCCGCGAATGGACACTTTGTCCGGAAGGTTGCTTATGTTGACTATCGGAGTATAACCCCAACCATGAATGTATGCTCATCCGTGGGCCTAGTCGAGAGTGCATGCTATTCCGCGCGCTAAGACGGCAATGTACACTGCCCAAACGTTCGGCTCGTGGCTGGTCGAATGGCTGCTTGCCGGGACGCTGCTGGAAAGGTCTGTCTGCCCTTGTCCTACTTCAGGATACCTCATCCGGGGCACGTTAGATCCCGATACGTTGCAAAAGCTAATTCACCAAGGTTGTCTGTTATGAAAGGGTGCTCGTCAACTCTATGACTTGTCGAGACAAGTGTTGTTCGCCATTTGGATTGGAAGAGCTTGGAAGGAATGCACCTCCTTAGGCAGTGGAAGGGTGGTAGACTCCAGGCGCGAGATTTGAGTTGGAAAATGTCAAATCCGCGAAAAAATGTGGTGAAAATGCCCACAGCTCGATGGTAGGTCCGGATGGTTGAGATAGTCTTGGGCCGACTTGGGCTGCTTGGAAAGCCCTAAGAGCAGGCTGGGCCGTGAGAGTGGGCTGCTCGACTGGAGCTGGCTGGGCCACAGGAGTGGGCTGCTCGTCGGGAGCAGGCTGGGTCTCGAGAGCA
This sequence comes from Malus domestica, assembly GCF_042453785.1. NCBI lineage: Eukaryota > Viridiplantae > Streptophyta > Magnoliopsida > Rosales > Rosaceae > Malus > Malus domestica. The sequence continues at coordinate 34,432,405 of NC_091677.1, forward strand.
GGCTGTTCGGCAGGAGCAGGTTAGGCCGTGAAAGTGGGCTGCTCGACGGGATTAGCTAGGACTCGGAATGAATGGAAAACTCTTTCACTACTAAGTCTTTTGTCATTCGAAGGCCTGCTAGTGGGGCTTCGTACTCTGCTTCGTTGTTAGATGCTTTGAAGCTTATAGTGATCGCCTGTTTGAGCATTGAAACGTCTAGGGTGGCAAGAACCACGGTTGCTCACGAGCCTTCGTAGTTGGATGCGCCGTCGACATGCAAACGCCAGAAATCTCTATTGAGGGAGCATGTATGGCTAAAGTGTGCTCGGCTTCCTTCGGGGCGTCGTTGGGCCGAGTTGTTGCGTTCATTAGAAAACTTTGCATCTGCCAGGGTCTACGCCTTTATCGTCGCCGGTTTGGATTCGGCCAAATAGTGCGTCATGATGATGACTGCTTGCGTTTGAAGGTAAAACTTAAGCTTTTGGGTTACAACAATTATCGCAAAAGTTAGCTTTTGAATTTTTAATAGCATCAATGAGAGCTTTTGAACTGTAGAATACAGGTAGTCGGGCCCCCATCTCTTCTCGCATGATGGTAGAGTTATTGCTACTTTATATATCGTCAAACATGTGAATAAGTCCTCCGTTGCTTCTAGGGAGGTGATGTCGGGTACTTCTTCAAGTCCTTGAATGTGCATTGGCAAGCCTCATCCCAAAGTGCATGCTTCTCTGCCAAAGCAAAAGAGTCTGCCAAAGTTAGATCTTCTTTCATGATCAATTTTCTGAATAGCGGGTGGTCTGCTGGAAGTCCTTTTTAGAAGGCTGCTCTAGTTATCGAGTCGTTGCATTCGACTATTTTTGCCTTCTCTACTTTGAACCTCCTCACATAGTCGAAGCGACTCCTTTGGGTTCTTCTTGACGTCGAACAAATGGTCAGACTTCTTTTTGATCGAGCGATAAGATGAATATTCTTTGGTGAAAACCAAAGAAAGTTCGTAGAAATTCCAGATGGATTGTGGCGGCAGGGTGTATAACCAATCTTGCGCCTCGCCTTGTAGAGTGGTGGCGAATATCTTGCACATGAGATCATCGTTGTTTCGATAAAGGATCATTGCGCTTCGGTAACGCTTTAAGTGTCTCTCCGGGTCTTCATCCCATTTGAAAGATGTGAAATGTGGTATGCTGAACTCGCGTGGAGGCTCTGCCTACTTGATATCGTCCGTGAAGGGTAACCTGCTTATGTTGGTCATGTTCCGTCGTAGTGCCTCATCGGTGACCTCGTTGCGTTGGAAATCATGCAATCGTTTGGTCAATAATCTCTCTACTTCTTCCTGAATTTACCTTTGTTGGGGTAGTAGAGCTCTCGGCTGCCCCCAGCCATGACTTGCTGGTCTAGGCTGCTCTTCCATGTGTTTGGCTCGTCTATGCCATGGATGCAGTGCATGTGGTGCGTTCCTAGCAGGCGAGCAAGTTCTTCGCAGGTTGCTGGTTGAACTTAAGCGGGATTGAGTGACTGCTTCTCTCTGTCCGTCGTGCTGCCTACTCTGATGTGAGGTGGATGATGCTCATTGTGGGCTTAGCCGTGAATGGACACTTTGTCAGGAAGGTTTCTCATGTTGACTATCGGAGTATAACCCCAACCATGAATGTATGCTCATCCGTGGGCCTAGTCGAGAGTGCATGCTCCTTCGCGTGCTAAGACGAGAATGTACACTGCCCAAACGTTCGGCTCGTGGCTGGTCGAGTGGCTGCTTGCCGGGACGCTGCTGGAAAGGTCTGTCTGCCCTTGTCATACTTCAGGATACCTCATCTAGGGCACGTTGGATCCCGATACATTGCAAAAGTTAATTCACCAAGGTTGTCTGTTGTGAAAGGGTGCTCGTCAACTCTATGACTTGTCGAGACAAGTGTTGTTCGCCATTTGGATTGGAAGAGCTTGGAAGGAATGCGCCTCCTTGGGCAGTGGAAGGGTGGTAGACTCCGGGCGCGAGATTTGAGTTGGAAAATGTTAAATCCGCGAAAAAATGTGGTGAAAATGCCCCCAGCTCGATGGTAGGTCCGGATGGTTGAGATAGTCTTGGGCCGACTTTGGCTGCTTGGAAAGCCACGAGAGCAGGCTGGGTCGTGAGAGTGGGCTGCTCGACTGGAGCTGGCTGGGCCACGGCAGTGGGCTGCTCGTCGGGAGTAGGCTGGGTCTCGAGAGCAGGCTGCTCGGCAGGAGTAGGTTGGGCCGTGAGAGTGGGCTGCTCGACGGGAGTAGGTTGGGCCATGGGAGTGGGTTGCTCGACGAAAGCAGGCTGGACCACGGAAGTGGGCTGCTCGTCGGGAGCAGGCTGGGTCACGAGAGCAGGCTGCTTGGCAGGAGCAGACTGGGCCATAGGAGTGGGCTGCTCAACGGAAGCAGGCTGGGCCACCGGAGTGGGCTGCTCGACGGAAGCAGGCTGGACCACGGGAGTGGGCTGCTCAACGGAAGCAGGCTGGGCTACCGGAGTGGGCTGCTCGACGGAAGCAGGCTGGACCACGGGAGTGGGCTGCTCGTCGGGAGCAGGTTGGGTCACGAGAGCAGGCTGTTTGGCAGGAGCAGGCTGGACCTCGGGAGTGGGCTGGGTCACGAGAGCAGGCTGCTTGCCAAGAGCAGGATGGGCTGCGATAGCAGGTTGCTTGGTGGGAGCAGGTTGCTTGGTGGGAGCAGGTTGCTTGGTGGGAGCAGGCTGGGCCGCGAAAGCAGGTTGCTTTGCGGGAGCAGGTTGTTTAGTATGTGATGCAAACGAATGCGAGGCCTGGGCTCGGGCCCGTGCAAACTTGGATGGCACGACTTGGGCCGTGGCCTTGGTGCCGTGAGCCTTGGATGGCACGGCTCGAGCCGTGGTAAAGGCACCATGGACCTCGCCACGGGTGGCTACCGAGGTAGCCACTGTGATGGTTCCCATGGTGGAAACTCGTGGTGGTGGTGCTGCTCCACTTATTGTCTCATTTAGCCTCACGGATCTCCGCAATCCCATTTCTTGAACATTAGAATTTTCACTTGTGGAATTTTCTAAATTTCTAGCCATTATATTTTGCTTATACGTTTTATCAAAGAACCTTTGCAAGTAAAAAATTCTAATAATAAGAACGTATGAAAAATATTCAAATGGACTAGAAAATAAAGAAAAAACCTTTTTGTGCGAGAGTCTTCTACGAGTATGGATTTCAACTCTCAATGAAAGCACCAATTTGTGGATGCAAATTTCTTTCTCCTTGATCTTGGACAATTTTGCACCTACAAAACAATTAACACCTTAGGTTAAGGCCAAGGGCCTCACGCGCCCACGATGAATGGGGGGGGGCTTTGGCCGAAGAACCTCCAATGCCAAAGTTAGAATTTAGAGAGAAAGAGTGTTTAGAGAATTTTGGGATTTTTGCCAAAGTGTTGGAATTGGCTTTTTGGTGAGAATGAGAGTATATTTATAGGGATAGGGGGTGGCTAGGGTTTTTTTGGGTTTAATTTAGGTTTAATTAGGAGTTACCAAATAATTAGCCAATAACTCCCTAATTAACTTGGCTAATTATTTGTCATACAAAGGAAAAAAGGTAGAAGGAAAGGCTGACTTCTTTTGGGGATGAAAGTTAACCGGCCTTTTTGTGGGAGTTAGGGTAAAGTGAATGGTCTAAATGCTAATTAAGGGAATCATTAGCTAATTAACTCATTAATTAGCTATTTATCATTATTTTAGAAGGAATGTTTTAGGAATTATGGAATAAGTATAGTATTTAGCTAATTGATTAGCTAAATAATGAAATAGGAAATATATGAATAAATTAGGTTTTAAGTTGATACCTATTTTGGGTACTTTTGACTTGGTTGAGGGATAATTGCCCGCTGCTTGCGCGTAGGAATCCCGGTATGTCCTAAGGGTAGTTTTGTCTTCTTTTGTCAAAAATCCACGTGTCGCCTTGTGAATATTTTTGGCTCCACAGCATGCATATATACCGTTTGGATATGAAGAATTAAAAAGCATATAGAGCTCTGCACTTAGTTGAGGTAAGAGTTTAGATGATGGGAATCCATGCTGATAATTTGTTGAGGAAAACAAAACTTTAGTTTGATGTTCAAGCAGATGGGAACAGACAGAAAGAACAAAAGGCAAAATACATAATAAAAAGAAGATGATGTCCAAAGATTGGAAAAGCAGGTTAAGAAGTAAATTTATGTTTTATACCGACTAAAATGATAGTCAAATTTGCAGCAAGCTATCTTTGAATGAATAAAAAATAGGGTAAAAATTGTAGGCAAATTTGATCAGGTGAACTAGAGAAAATTGAAAACCAGTATTAAAAATGCATCACAAATGAGAATATGGTGTAAAATGATATGTAAGCCAGTTTTGTATTGATTCTAATGTAAATATGGGAAAAAGGATGTTCAAAGATGGATCCGATAGAGCTGATTAGGTGTCTCTGTGTAACACAAAGATACTATTTGCTCAGTTATTTCAGCTTTGATCATTTGGATAAATAATCATCACTTCCATATTTTCCCTTCGGTGGGATGACAAATGGTTTTAAAGGCTGTAAATTGAAGCTGCAAAAAACAAAGAGCATCACATGCTGAAAACAAAAAGAAAACCAAATTGTAAGCGTAGACAGAGCAGGCAAAACATAAAAGAAACCAAAATTTGAAAAATTGTTCCATGCGGACACCAAATGTTTCAAAAGGTTATCAAAACGGAACAAAATTGGTTAATTTGTTATGTAAGCAAAGCAAAGAAAGGAGTTGGATTGAAGCTGATTTAAGGCTTTTTCTGACTTGGCCAACCTATGTGGCTAGGGCTTCAAACACTAAAACCCTGTACAATGCACATAAAAGTAACCACCGCCGGGTAAGCAAACATGAGTTACTTTCATCAAAAATTAAAACTAAAAACATAAACTTCTGTTGATCCTAAAAACTACCAAACTTACGTGGCGCGCAGGCCGAGTAATCTATAAGCTAACTACGTCCTTCAGTGAATGCGGGGCGTGCCAACTCGTCGGCCGAGCTCGGCCGAGGAGTAAAATTTGTTGATGTTGCGTTGGGTGCGCGGCTGACTTCTGCGTCTTGCGATTGCGACCGAGGAAGGAACACGTCTCGGCCTCGTGGGTTCTCGAACCTGAAGACAATGCTACTATTCTTACGAAGTTCACGAATCACCGTCGTCGGATTCGGTCACAGTGATGTTATTCGTCAGAGTAAACTCATGCCGAATCGACACCAAAGTGTAAGGGCACAAATACTCAAAGCGAATATAAGTCTTAATAGTGAACGTGGTTCGACCGTCTGAATGCCGAACTCTAAATCCCACTTGAGAGTATCCAATCATAAAATAACTCGGCGTGCAATGCGTCGAGAATGCGTCGAGCTCAGTAAGCTGTAACACCTCACTTCGCCGAGAAGGCTAATGAGATGACCTCGATCAATAAGGATTCGGAAATCCTTCTCGACCGAGACTTGGATAGGTAACCAACCGCCCTCGCCGCAGTGCTGTTGATGCCAACGGAAGATGCTGCGAGATCGGCTGATTCTACGGCGACAGAGCTATCCATGCTGACTTAAGATATCACTGGTTGCTTTCACAGTGTTGTTAATGCCAACGGAAGATGTGTCAGCGAAAAGAGAAAATAAAAATCTCAAAGTTGTTGAGAAAGTTTGCGCAGGGCAGTTGTGTGTTGAATTGGAGGGGCTTTTTCTGTCGTATAGCATCTTGTATTTATAGCATTTTGTACTTGCTTGGCACGGCTGGATAACTGTGTAAAGTCCGACTGCAACTCTGACTCTGTAAAATTGATCCGTGTGAAATGCCAAAGCCTATCCTCTAGCTTTTGTGACTTTTCAAACCCTATAAAAGCCTATCCAAATAAAAGTCTTCTTATCATCATAGCCTAGCTTACCTAGACTCATTGTCTTATCCATCATGTATATTTCCCCTGACAAAGACCACATGCATGCATGATGATCCCTTCATCAGCTTAAACTCTAAAAAACAATTGATGAAATTCATCATCATATCTCAAGACAAGGCTACGTGCTTCAACCCTGTCCATGAATCCAAAGTCCATTTGAATTGTACCATCCACATCGAACATATCACATATTAAGTTTAAATATCCTAGTTATTATTAAGAGATAATATTATGATTAAAATCACAATATCATTCCTCAATACTAAGAATCGTTTTAATCACTTTATCATCCACCGGCCTAAAATCCTGCTCATTCAAGGGTCTCGATTGCACGGGCCGATGGTGTAAAATCGGGTCCAAACAACTTCAAACAAGCAAAATCTGACAACTAGCATATCAATCCAAAATAAAAACTTCCACCACCAACAGCATAAACAAATTTAAAACCACAATTAAAACTAATGTTGACTGTCATCCTCTCCATGTTTGTGTTCCCTCTGCCGGATAAAAGCGACGAAGACAAAGCTTTCCAAAATTCTAATAACTCTACATATTATCAATTTCCCAACAAAACACATAGGTTCCAGCACTAATAGCATAAAAAGTTTTAAAATTCTTCCTCTCCCTGTTCTTAAGACAGAAAGACAAAGCTTTCCAAAATTCCAACGAATCCTCTCATTTCTTCCCAAAAATTATAAGTCCATTTTAATCCTACAATTATTAATGCATTTCGAAACTGGAAAAAAGCAGGACATAAAACTTACCCAGAATATAAGAGCAGCGTCACAGGTGCTAGCAAATGTCAGATTTATTAACAGAGCAACCAAATGCAAAATGCTCTTTTAGCCGGGAAATGCCTAATAGAGCACCACAACTGAAAGAACAATGAAATCGTTAGGTTTTTTTTTCCAAATAAGCAAAAATCCAAAATAAAAATTGAAAGACAACCATTATAAAATACACCTTAGCTGAATAACATCTGTTCCGCAGCGATCTGATGACGGGCCGCGACCAAAACGGGTTGGAAATCGGCCAAAGTTCAGCCACAACCCAAAAATCTCAGACAGAAAAAAAAAGAATAACACTCTGAATTATTGACCCCCCGATCGCAACTTTGGAAACCTTGGAAACCACTTTTTTGTGGGGAAGAAGACTCTCGAAGTCGAGAGAATAAGGATGGCGGACACGCGGACAACATGGGTAAAAACGTCTTTTCGGCGTACGAAGCAGGCCAAACAAAGGAAAACAAATGATTGACCCAGGGGCAGTTCCGCCCTTTCACTATTTCTGAACAGTGCCGGTTTCAACTGAGTTTTAGTATATATAATTTTGGAGGGGGTTGATCCTATGTCCCATCCCCTCTCTTTTTTTTTTTTTTTTTTTTTTTTTTTTTGCATTTTCTTTTCCGAGATGGATAAGGTTTATGCCCCACTCCCCTCTTTTTCTTGTATTTTTTTTTTCAAGAAGAATAAAGTTTATGTTGCCCCCACTTCTTGTGTTGTCTTTTTTTTTTTTCCAAAATGATAAGGTTTATGTCCCCTGACTATGTGTAACTTTTGTCATTATTGCTGGCTCTTGATACCATGAAAAGATTTCTCAACTCAACGAATGAGCAAGTCTACTGATCATTAACATTTGTAGGAGTACAAAAGCAATCCGTGTAGAAGAATAATACAGAAACATAATTACAACCAGAACTAGACTAGACTAGAACTAGAAATAGGACAGGCTTGGATTATTCTTCAGCACCAGGCGTGTCCATATTAGAGTTGGGTTGTCCTTCGGCAATTAGACTCAGACTCGGTTTATCATCTTTTATTTTGTCTAATGAATAGTTGAGGAAAGAGATGTGCTGAGTCAATTCCCCTACTATACTTTTTAATCTGAGGCCTGCTTGTAGATTTGGAAGTAGTCCGTGTCCTCTCTGCAGGCCGCACTGCCAGCACAAATTCGCCGGCTTGGCATTTAAGTTTACGATAACAGGACTGCTTATGCAGGTGCAGATTGAGGTATAAGAACTCAGGCTTAAAGCATCTGAATACTGAGATAAATTCTTGGGTTTGGTAACATGGCTGACGAAAATGGGGTGGATAGAGCTATGCCTCAAGAGCATGGGGATACCACTTCAAGAAGCCAAGTAGAAGAAGACAAAAGCACCGGCACGAAAGGGGATCATCAAGGCTCAGACAAGAGCGGCGGAGATGAGAAAGTAGAAAAAGTTCCGTTTTCCAAGCTATTTTCGTATGCAGATAAGACTGATATTATATTGATGCTCTTCGGCACAATTGGTGCCATTGGGAATGGCTCGGCCATGCCCCTTATGACGATATTATTGGGGGAGATGATCAATTCTTTTGGATCTAATCAAAACAATACAGACGTAGTTAGTGCTGTTTCCAAGGTGAAGTTAATATGCTGCACAAGCCGAAATTTAATCTTTATCTTTGTTGAGATATTGAGTTGAATATTCAATAACGTTTTGAGTTACCCCTTTCCCCTTATGAGATCAAATATTAGATGTTAGCCTGAACATGTAGATCATCACTCAGTTATCTTGGTACATTGTAGGTCGCTCTAATATATTTCTATCTGGCAATCGGGACAGGTGTGGCCGCAACTCTTCGTAAGTACATCTCATACCCATAACCACAAAAGTTTTTCATGCATGCACAGAGAAATTCATACATATATCAAGCATTTGAACTGATACAGCTGTATTTCTTGTTCACAGAGGTCTCGTGCTGGATGGTAACAGGGGAAAGACAAGCTGCAAGGATAAGGGGTTTGTATTTGAAAACACTTTTGAGACAAGACGTTGCTTTCTTTGATTTGGAAACATACACTGGTGAGGTCATTGGGAGAATGTCTGGAGACACTGTTCTCATACAAGATGCCATGGGCGAGAAGGTACTATGCTGGCTGCACAACTGCAACCCCTAAATTCACCCCAGGGAGAATAAAAACCTTGAAATTTGTTATTCTTATTATGTAATAAATTGTTATATTCGTGTACTTGTTTGTTCAGGTTGGAAAATTTTTACAACTATTTTCAACATTCATTGGAGGGTTTATAATAGCATTCATCAAAGGGTGGCTTCTTACCCTTGTCATGTTATCCTCGATTCCTTTGCTTGTGGCATCTGGTGCAGCCATGTCCATCATTATATCCAAGATGGCAACCCGTGGACAAAGTGCTTATGCAAAAGCAGCAATTGTAGTTGAACAGACGATAGGCTCCATCAGAACCGTAGGTCACGTTAGCCTTAAAAGTTACAACTATTGGAATAATTGTCGTTTGTTTGTCCAATAGTATGATGTTTGTCATCTGGCTTACGTAGGTTGCATCCTTTACTGGAGAAAAGCAAGCTATAACAAGTTACAACAAATATCTTGCGGATGCTTACAAATCAGGCGTTTACGAAGGTACTGCTGCTGGAGCAGGTTTTGGCTTGGTTTCGCTAGTTGTCTTCTGCACTTATGCCTTGGCGATATGGTTTGGTTCAAGAATGGTAAGGAATAATGGATATTCCGGGGGTGACGTGCTGAATGTGATTGTTGCTGTTTTGACTGGATCCATGTAAGCTCCATATTTTTTCCCTCTCTTTTTTTTTTTTTAGGATATTAAACCTACTCTAACCCTTGGGTTAAAACTTAAAATTTTTGACACAGAAAATTTAGGTTTTAACTTAGAAACAATTTTTCTTCTCATCCTTCTAGGTTAAATTTTTAGTCCAAGATTATTAAAGAATGAATTTAGGATAATTTCTTCATAAAGTAACCTTAAAAAAAATCATATAGACTATCCTAATTTAATTTTATGAACATTTTAACCTATATTTAGATTCCGATAAATATTGAAAAATCATTAAACCTACACCATGAAACTCGTGGAACACTGTGAAACACATAAAATAAATTTTTTTAATTACTTTAGCCGTTGGATTTAAATTTGGACTGTTATATCTTTTTTTTACCGTTGAATTTGATCATATTAGATATTAACCATTGAATTCCAATGAATTTATAAATATAAAACTAAAAAAATTACACATACATGGTAGGTCAGCTCAATTAAACCAGGAGAATCTTGGGCTAAATTTGCCCCCATAAATGAATTTTGAGTTAAAACTCATATTTGCCCCAAGGGTTGGAGCAAGTTTGGATAAGTTTAGAACTTAAAATTTGAGTTTTACTCCAAGAGTTGGATTAGGTCTTAGAGTAAAACTCAAATTTTAAGTTCTAAACCTACCTCAACTTGCCCAACCCTTGAGCCAAATATGAGTTTTAACGCAATACTCATTTTTGGGCAAATTTAAGCCAAAACTCCTTCCTAGGTTAGTGGGTTTGCCCATCATATATGTGTATTTATTTTTAATTTTATATTTATAAATTCATTAGATCCAACGGCTAAGATCTAATATGATCAAATCCAATATATATAAAAAAATCATACGATCCAAATTTAAATCTAATGGCTAAAATAATTAAAAAAAATATTTCATGTGTTTCATATTCTGTCATGGTGTTCCACGAGTTTCATGGTGTCGGCTTAGTAATTTTTCAATATTTATTGGAACCTAAATATTTTAGAAAAATTAATGAAAAGAGCTTCAAAACTTTGCATTTTAACAAAAAAATCATCTAATAACTTTATTTAATGATAAGAAGAAAAAAAAAATATATATATATATATATACATAAACATGTGTGCTCAGCGTGCGTCCCCTTAACCCTTCTCCCTCTCCCCCTGGCCCCAAATATAACTAAATGAGAAAAAGTACATGAAAATACACATACATATTATATTATGTATGAATTAGCTAACTGTAACAACGATGACACCCATTTTTAGGTCTTTGACAAAGCAAGATAATACAAACATACGTCTGATACTATAATCTCATAAGGTGTATTTTCATGTATATAATAAATAATATATATAAGTGATATATGTAGATTTCACTCGTACCTACTTAAGACAAAAGAAATAATATACATATATACACAGTGTCGTACCGTTAAGTTTCATAAACAGTGTAATACCGTTAAGTTTTATAAATAGTGTATTACCGTTAAGTTTCATAAATAGTATAGTGCCGTTAAGTTTCATAAACAATGTGTCAGTTTCATAAATAGTATGGTACCGTGAAGTTTCATAAATAGTATGTGTGAGGGCGCGCGGGTCTCATGCGTTAGTTTTTTTTTTAATGAAAGTTATGGCTTTTTCATTAAAATTTAAGGGGGGATGTATTCAATTGGGAATTTGAGAGATTTTAATGGATTTATAAATCCATGGATTTTTATAGAGTTTAACTGATTTGTAAAGATTCCATGTAAAATTTTGATTCAATGCCCTCGAAATCTCATGGGAATATGTGAGATTTGTGAATGCTTAAAATACACTACAAAATCTCTCTAATTCCCTCTAATTCCTCAACTTTTTCAAATTCTTTAAATTCAAATTATAATTGAATACATCTGGAATATTATAAATTTCTTTAAAATTCTAATTGAATACACCCGGATTTCTAAGGATTTTAATAAACTATCTTAAAATCCTAATTGAATACACATTGAATTTCAAATAATCACTTAAAATCCTAATTGAATACCCCTAAAAGAATTAAAATCCCTCAAAATCCCAATTGAATACACCCCCCTAAGTTCTTTTATTATTTTTATTAAAAATTTAAGAGTTTTTCATTAAAATTTAAGTCTTTTTCATTAAATAAAGTTATAGATGTTGTAGGCCTAATTGACTGAACTGTATTTAAGATTAGAGAGGGAAAGGGCTGGCGGCCAGAAAGAGAGATGAGAGAGATGTAATTCTGAGATGTGTGTTGTATCACCCTATTGTGCCTTTATTTAAAGTAGTAAGGAATGTGTAATCCTTACTCTAATAGGATTACAACTCTAATAGGAATTTAACTACTAAAGGGAATATACAAAGATACTCCTAGATACACTAGGATTTACACAATCACATTTCTAATCCAATAGGACTGCAACACTCCCCATTTAGTGTGTAAATACTCAAACAAAACATCGTATCAGATCTTCAGCATATAAGGTAGAACAGTTGATGAAGTTGTTGGCACAACAGGTGAATACGAGTCTCAAATTTAAAAGAAAGTATGCATGGGTAGTAAAACTCACAAAACCCCACTATGGTAAAACCTTAGGTAGGTAAAAACCTATAGACTCAGGAGAAAAGTGAGAAGTACGCATAATGTCTAAAACAAATGTCAAACATGGCGAAAGTAGTGAACTCAACGGAGTATGATCATCCCATGATGGGTGCCTCACCAAAACCTCGTTAGGTAGCAAAAACCCAGTGGGAAAAATGCTCCTAATCGTAGGAAAAAAAAATACATTAAGATTAAGTGAGTATGCTTCAAGATACTCTCCCTAAATTAGACATAACTTCCAAATAAGAGAACAATTCAACTTATATAATTTACGCATACCGATTCCTTGGACAAGTTTCTGAAAAGTAGACTTAGGCAATTACTTGGTGAAGAGATTGGCCAGGTTGTCTTGGGAACGGATTTGCTTAAATTCAATGTTTTGATGTTGTTGTTGCTGGTGAGAATAAAAGAACTTCGCTATGTGCTTGGTATTGTCTCCTTTGATGTATCCCTTCTTTAACTACTTGATACATGCTGCATTGTCTTCAAAGATCGTCGTAGGAAGGTCAACGACGGAAGTAAGACCACTAGTGCTTCGAATATGTTCCATGACTGCTCTTAACCAAAAGCACTCACGTGATGCTTCATGCAGGGCGAGAATCTCAGCATGGGTCGAAGAAGTCACAACTAGCGTTTGCTTAGTAAACCTCCAAGATATAGTGGTGTCTCCAACTGTAAAGACATAGCCTGTTTGAGAACATGCCCTATGTGGGTCAGACAGATAACCAGCGTTTGCGTAACCAACAAAGCGGGAATCAACCCGAGGACTGAAAGGGGCAACAGCTCATCTCGAGGATTCATGGGTGTAGAACAAGCCCAAAACTGTCGTACCCTTGAGGTAGCGGAAAATGTCTTTAACACCATTCTAGTGTTTGCGTGTAGGTGTATTGCTGTATCTAGCCAAAAGATTAACAGCGAATGAAATGTCGGGTCTAGCCAAGTACAATAAAGCATCAATTGCACCTAGGTATAGAACTTCAGGCTCCAAAATCTCTTCATCATCCTCATTGGGACGGAAAGGATCTCGTTTAACATCTAAAGTTTGAACGACCATAGGAGTACTCAAAGGCTTTGTTTTATCATCATTAAAATGTTACAACACTTTTTGGGTGTAGTTTGATTGATGTACTAGGATTCCATCTGAACAATGCTCGATCTCCAGGCTGAGACAATATCAAGTTTTCCTAAGATCTTTCATCTCAAATTCCGATTTCAAGTGAACGACAATTTCCTCAATCTTTGCAGAAGTTCCGATGAGGTTCATGTCGTCGACATAAACTGCAACGATTGAAAATCCAGAATGTGACTTCTTTCTGAACACGCATGGGCATAGTTCGTTGTTCACATAACCCTGACTTGTCAAATATTTACTCAAATGATTATACCACATCCGCCTGGATTATTTCAATCTGTAAAGTGATTTTCTCCATCTAATCGAGAGAGTGTTCCGTGGTTTAAAACTATTTGAACCAGTCAATGGAAGTCCTTCTAGAACTTTCATGTAGATTTATGTATCTAGATCCCCATAGAGATACGTGGTTACCACGTCTATAAGCTGCATATTCAATTTTTCGAAAACTACCAAACTGATAAGGTAGTGGAACTTTAAGATGTCAATTACAGGGGAATACGTCTCCTCGTAATCAATCCTTGGACATTGAGAGAAACCTTGCGTTATGAGGCGTGCTTTGTATCGCATTATTTCATTCTTCTCATTACGTTTCCTTACAAAAAACCACTTGTAGCCTATGAGCTTCATATGTGGTGGAGTAGGAGCTACAGGCCCAATCACCTTACATTTCGTAAGCGAATCAAGTTTGACCTGGATTGCTAGTTTCCAGTTTAGCCAATCTGCTCTACGTCGACAGTCATCAACGGAACGTGGTTCAATGTCATCGTTAAGCATGATGTCGGAAGCAACTGTATACACAAATGCATTATCGATAATCATCTCATTCCAATTCCAAACCTCATCCAATACTGTGTAGTGGACTGAAATCTCACGATTTTCGGGAGGCAGGTATGTCTCATCTAAGACATCACTGTAATCTAGAATAACCTCATGCGTTGGAATAGATGAGTAAATAATGGTTAGATTCAGACTAGAATCACTAGTTTGTGTCATTTTCTTCTTCCAAGGTTGTGAATCTTTTGAACCAGGGGGTCTGCCACGCTTCAGGGTAGAAGCAGATGATTGGCTAGCCGCCAGTGTACCAGGCCGCGTGGAAGGTACAGCCACCCCACCCTCGGAGACGGTTTGGCTTTCCAAGGTAATGATATGGCATATGTTGAGTACGTCTATCCTTACAGGTGCATTTGCAGTGGGTATATGTGATATCATCACCTTTGCTAAATCAGTAAAAGTATCCGGCATTCTTTGAGCGATGCTCTAAAGATCTAAAATACGTCGCACTTCAGTTTCAAACTGAGGGGTGCGAGGATCTAAATGAGACAAAGTGGGAGTAATCCATGATAATTTGTGGCGTTCTACAGGAACGTTAGTGATTTTATCTCCCCCTAACAACTGGAAGACTGTCTCATCGAATTGACAATCCACAAAACATGCAATAAAGAAATCTCCTGTCAAGAGCACTAAGTAGCGAATAATGGATGGCGAATCATAATCGACATAGATTCTCATTTTTCTTTGAGGACCCATTTTGGTACTTAGTGGTGACTCTATTGGCACATAGACTGCGCACCCAAACACACGTAAATGCAAGACATCAGGCTCGTATCTAGTAACCAACTGTAACGGTGAATGAGGTTGGGTAGTGGTGGGCCTCAGGCGGACCAACATAGCTGCGCGTAATATAGCATGGCCCTAAGCAGATACGAGCAAGTTGTTTCGCATAACCAAAGTTTGAGCTATCGTTTGAATGCACTTTATGAAAGCTTCTGCCAAGCCGTTTTATGTGTGAACATAGGGTACATGATGTTCAACTTCAATCCCTATAGACATGCCATAATTGTCAAATGTCTGTAACGTAAACTCTCCAGCATTATCCAGTTGAATCGACTTGATCGAATAATCAGGGTGGTAAGCCCTAAGCTTAATAATTTGTGCTAGGAGTTTTGAAAATGCAACATTGTGTGTGGATAATAAGCAGACATGTGACCATCATGTCAATGCATCAACCAACATCATGAAGTATCTAAATGGACTGCATGTTGGTTGGATAAGTCCATAAATATCCCCTTAAATCATCTGATTAAATTTATGGGGGTCGTGAATAATCTTTGTAAGTGAGGGTTGAATGTTCAACTTCCCTAGGGATCATGCTTTGCAAAGCGGATGGCCAAGATAAGATTTCAAGTGATGCCAATGTGATACTTTGAGGATATGGCGTATCATATCTCGTCTGGGGTGTCCCATTCGATCATGCCAAAGTAGGAGAGTGCTCTGGAATCCAGCCATTGGGCCGGCCACGTGATGGGTCTCAATGGCGCGAATGGTTGTTATGTACAACCTACTCGGGAGACGTTCCAGCTTCTTGTGAATACGCTTCCGACCATATTTGTAAGAAATGATACGAAGAAATTCAGAACCATTCTCTTCAGTGGTTTTGACATGATAATGATTATCTTAAATATCTCTAAAACTCAGCAATGTTCTTCCAGAATATGGAGAATAAAGTGCCTCTTTAATGGTTAATTCAGTACAATTGGACAACATAACACGGACATTTTTGTATCCTTCTATTAGGTTGGATAGGCCTGAGAGGGTTGTCAGAGGTACATTTTTAGGTACGAAGTTAGTAAATAGTGTTTCTCACATAATATGGTGTGCATGGTGGCACTATCAGCCAGACAACTAACTTCCCCACTAGTCATACCTATAAACAATTAATTGAATTGGTCACATGCATAAATATAATTCCATTCATTCAATTAATTAATTAGAGAATAATATCCATAAAATAATTATCCATAATTCAAAAAAAAAATCAAAACCAAACAAATAATTTCAAAGACTTAGAAAATTTGTCTGAAAATTATACCATAAACCTAAAATTTAAAGGGGCTTGGGCCACTCCTAATGTGTTCGGCCACTAGGGGTGCAAACCGCCCTAACATGTCTTAGAAAAATAAAACTTTATTCTTCCATGAGAGCGGATGCCTCCTAAAAATATGAAACCTCCAGAGTTATAGTAGTATCTTCGGGATGTTCTACATGCACAAAGTTAGTCTCATGAGGGGATTGATATTGGGCAATAGCCTCGGAGGAAACTTGGCATACGCATGATCAATGATCCTTTGATCCACAGCGATAACACATGTCCAGTTCAATGAAAGCCAATTGAACGGTAGCTTTTCCCTTGTTCTTGAAGTTTGGGGCCTAAGGGGCAAGGGGTTGGCGTTTCTAGGTCAAATTTCCTCCCTTGGGTAAGCCTCTGTTTTGTTGACCTTGGGCCCATGGTGGGGTTTGTCGTCCATTTCCACGACCACGATGGGGTTTCTGCCAGTTGTTGTAGCTAGAATTAGTCGTATGCACTTCAGGCGGAGCATTCGAGTCAGTGGGTCGAGCTTGATGATTCTTCATCAAAATATGGTTCTGCTTTTCAGTGAGAAGTAAAACAGATATCAAATCTGAAAATTTGGTGAACTTATGTGCCCTATATTGTTGCTGCAGGACAATATTGATGGCATTGAAGGTTGAATAGGTCTTCTCCAGGAGATCTTGTTCGGTTTTGTCCTCTTTACAGAACTTAAGTAATGATCGGATTCTACAAACTTTAGAATTGTATTTGTTTGTACCATACTTAGGGCCTCCGTATTTAGACCTCGTATAAATACTCAAGGGACTCAAATGTAATTATGTAATAAATAGAGGGGCTAATATGTAATAAGTGAGGAGCCCTTATTCTATAAAAGGGCCTCATCACCGTCACAAACTTCAGGCTCTGATCCTCACATAGAAAGGCCCTTATCCTCACATACAGAAGCTCTCTCTCTCACAATCCTCTCACAAACAGAGAAATACAATATAAGTGTGGACGTAGCCCAAATATTGGGGTGAACCACGATACATCTTGTGTTCTTTACTTTCTTGCAGATTCACGGTCGGATTTACGTTGTTCCAAGGCCCCTCCGGTTTTGTGCATCAACATTTGGCGCCATCTGTGGGAAACGATAAGAAAAGTTATGTCGGTTCTCTTTCATTTTTTCACCTCCACCGTGAATCTACAGAAACCCAGAACCTCCCTCATTGGGCTGTTCCAGAAAAACCTTCGCAGATCTCTCTCTCATTCAGACTTTCCAGTTCAGCTTCTTCCTAACCCATCCTCTACAGAAGCACACCCAAAATCCACCACTTTAACTAGATCCATCTCTTCAACTTCCCCTACCAGCTCAAACGACATCGTTCAGCTCCACCATTCCCCTTCACAGAACCCTCGTCTCAAAATTCAATCAATCCTTCAATCTCTCGTCTCTCAGGGCAGAAACCCAAGCCCCAATTCATCCCTACGTGAATTCCCTGCATATGCGTACTGCCTATTCATGTCGATTTCAAAAAAAATTACAGTAAGTTTTCGATTTTCTTGCTTGGGGGGCGATAAATAATCGATGAAGGATTACTTGGGCAGCAACGAGGAGTACTATTACTCCGATCAGGATTCTCTCGATGTCATCGAGAATGAAGACTCTGATCTTTCGTGGATTCTCCCCAAGGGGCCCACTACTAAGAGCCAACTCAGAAGATGTCGGTCTTCCACCCCCTGACCACGCCCACAGCTCCGGCGCCTTCTGCGCCTACGCCGTCATCCTCCACCGCACTGCCTCCTTCGACTCCAAGCTCAACACCACCAGCGACCCCGACTACGAAAACATCAGTATTCATGCTCAGCGTCTGCTACGGGCTTCAGTTGATTGTGCAGAGGTCCGGTGGAGTGGTTAAGGTTGGGGATAAGCAGGAGTATGAGATGATGGAGATTGAGGTGGAGAGGAACTCTGGGATTTTTGGGTCCAAAAAGGTTGGGGATAAGCAGGTGGTCTGGATGAGCCACGGGAATGAGGTGCAAAACTGCCGGAAGGTTTTGAGGTCGTGGCGCGGAGCCAGCAGGGATTAGTTTTCTCAGAGAGAGAGAAAGAAAGGGAGAGATAACAATGAAATGAGTTGATGCCGTGCTTTACAATCCTCGAACGGTCGACGAGGTTTTCAGATATTTCAAGGGCCGCAAATCTAAAATGATCGAAGCTCTCACTTCTAATGTTGATATATTCTTTTAGATGTGTGATCCTGAGAAAGAGAATCTCTCTTTGTATAGATATCCTAGTGAGCTGTGGGAAGTCAACCTACCTGCTGAAGAAGTGCCTCCGGAATTGCCAAAACCTACTCTGGGTATCAATTTTGCAAGAGATGGCGTGGCAGAAAAAGACTGGCTATCTTTGGTTGCTGTTCATAATGATGCTTGGCTAGTTTTTGTTGCTTTCTACTTTGGTGCTAGATTTGGGTTCGACAAAGCTGATAGTATTCCATGTGGTTTTGGGTTGTCCAGGCAGCTGTCACTTTAGAGAAAAGCGAGAAAAACAAGTGGGTGGTGTCAAAGCTGTCCAGGCAGCTGTTACATTTTACAAGAGAACATGCAAGAAATGGAAAAGAGAAAGTAAAAGCAAAAGCAAAAGAAGATAAAAAGAAGCAGACATAATTGAGATGATGATGGCATGCAGGAAATGGAATTATGGGTGTGACCCATTGAGCAGAGGGTTAGATTTATTTTTTGAATGATATGATTTATTTTTCTTATCTTTCAGAGACATCTGTATAACCCCATCAGAGGGTAATAAAAAAATTAAAAATAAAAAAAAGGGCAAGCCCAAAATAATGGGCTGGAATGTTGTGTGGAGGGCGAAGGCCCATATGCCCAAAAGAGCCAGGTCCTCTATTATCACCAACAAAATGATCAAAAGTATGTCCAGTACTCCAAAATTATTTGGCAGCCTGCCGCTATTATCACCAACCAGGTGATCAAAAGTATGTCCAGTTTACAAAAAATTATTCGGCAGCCTGTCACTATTTTCACCAACCAGGTGATCAAAAGTACGTCTAGTACTCCAAAATTATTCGGTAGTCTGCCGCTATTATCACCAACCAGGTGATCAAAAGTACGTCCAGTACTCCAAAATTATTCGGCAGCATGCCGCTATTATCACCAACTAGGTAATCAAAAGTACATTCAGTACTCTTAAATTATACATGAGCTTCACTCATGTTAATCATGCATAAACATTCATGAGCATCACTCATGTCAATCATACATAAACATTCATGACCATCACTCATGCCAACATTTATGAGCATCACTCATGTCAACATTTATGAGCATTACTCATGTCAATCAACATAAACATTCATGAGCATCACTCATGTCAATCAGCTTCGAAAGCTTCATTTACAGAGCTCCAGCTTCAAAGCTTCACTTTAAAAGCTTCACCTACAAAGCTTCAGTGCATGGTATACAAAGACTGCCTCCGAACAACCGCCACTTCGGCCCATACATGGATTGAAATTGAAGTCTCCAGCCAACAGCCTTTATTGACTGAAGACTTGGGGGACTACACTATATACCATATATTAAGCTTCCACAACTGGGCCTCGTGAAAAATACTCGGGAGACTTAACCCATTATTCATGTATTGAGGAGCGAACCCTTATTCTATAAAAGGGACTTCCTCACTTTCATTAGAGAGCACTCATTACTCATGTATTGAGGAGCGAACCATTATTCTATAAAAGGGACTCCCTTACCATCATTAGATAGCATCGCCGCCTGCTGAACAACCGCCTCGTCGTGAGCATCAACTCTAGCCCATCATTTATGTATTGAGTAGCGAGCCCTTATTCTATAAAATGGACTCCATCACCATCATTAGAGAGCATCAATTCTAGCCCATCATTCATGTATTGAGGAGCGAGCCCTTATTCTATAAAAGGGACTCCCTCACCTTCAATGCCACAAGCCGAGCCAACCAAGGCAACATAAGCCACAAACAGAGCAGCCTCGCAACATGTGCTACTTCTAGTTGAGCATCATTTCAGATTGGGCACCACCTTATATCGAGTATCAGTTCTAGACGACATCTAGTTACTTCAGCCCACACATGGACTGAATTTCAAGTCTCCAACCAAAAAACTCTCTTGACTGAAGACTTGGGGGACTACTATTTGTACCATACTTAGGGCCTCCGTATTTAGACCTCGTATAAATACTCGGAGGACTCAAATGTAATTGTGTAATAAATTGAGGGGCAAATATGTAATAAGTGAGGAGCCCTTATTCTATAAAAGGGCCTCCTCACCCTCACAAACTTCAGGCTCTGATCCTCACATAGAGGAGCCCTTATCCTCACATACAGAAGCTTTTTCCCTCACAATCCTCTCGCAAACTGAGAACTACAATATCAGTATGGATGTAGCCCAAACATTGGAGTGAACCACGATACATCTTGTGTTCTTTACTTTCTTGCAGATTCACGGTCGGATTTACGTTGTTCCAAGACCCATCCGGTTTTGTGCATCAACAGTATTCATTCACAGACTTATAGTCTTAGAAGTGTAAATATTTCCAGTCGTGTCTTGCTTTAGGCAAGAAAATGTCTTTCTGGTGATCGAAGCTATCAGCCAGGATGAGCAGAGGGTACGTGGATCCTCCTCTATGAGGTACTCGGTTTGCAGTGTGTTGATGCACAAAACCAGAGGTCTTGGAACAACGTAAATCTGACCGTGAATCTGCATGAAATGTAAATAACACAAGATGTATCGTGGTTCACCCCAATGTTTAGGCTATGTCCACACTGATATGTATTTATATGAGGAAGAAAGAGCTCTGAGAGTGAGAGCTTGGAGAAGGAGTGAGGAGTCTTAGGCATTGGCCTCTCCTAATTGTAAGGGTGAGGGGTCCTTTTATAGAATAAGGACTCCTCACTTATTACATATTTGCCAATTCTTTTATCGCATAATTACATTTAAGTCCCCCGAGTATTTGTACGAGATCTAAATACGAGATCCTAAATATGGTATAAACACAGTGCATCGTGGATGTGTCTGCGGATGAAGATCATAGCAGTAGCTTTCTGAGCTTCGTTGATGGGTTCATCGTCGATAGGTTCTTCAATAGTAACTCTAAGACTTGTTGCAGTAAGATGGAGCTTCACATCTTGAACCCATTTTAGGTAGTTTCTTTCAAAGACTTCCAGAGCGATGAAATCGAGCTTGTTCAAGTTTGACATGTCCCTAAAACAAAGGGTACAACAAAATGTGGTTTAGTCGTATGGAAAGCCATAGACATATATCGTAGAACATACGGGTTCCATAGACATGTATTGGTTTAATTTGAACATGAAAGCTACGGGTTTCAAGTGGTAAGTTTTAAATGAAAATTGCGGGTTTCAAATGTGCTATATTCAAAATTACAAGTTCGATTTAGTTATGAACGTTCGATTCATATATAAGGGTACCTGCAAGAACACATAAGCAAAAATCGTAACCATTCGGGTTTAATCGTAGAAGCAAAAATAATAATAATATTCGGGTTAAAATTATAGAGAATGCCAAAAACAGTATTGGATTAAAAAAAAACCATAGCCCAATCACGGTGGGCTTGGGTGCTGTGTGCCGGGCTAGGCCCTAAAAAGGGCTTAGTGGACCACAGGTTGGATGTGAAGCAGCCCAAAGCTATAAGCCGGGGTTTGGGGATAGGCCCAACAGCACAAGGGAACACAGGCCCAGCTTGGAAGCTGGCTAGAGGTGCTCGCGAAGCTCAGTCGTGGGTTGACTTCAATTTTGTGCATGGGTGAGCAAAGCCCAGCCAAAAGGCTGACTTTGGATTGTAGACCGAGGCTAGGACAAAGCCCAGCTACTGGCGGGCCAGGTCGTGTGAAGCCCATCAAGGCTTTTAGTGCTTGTTGGTGGACTCAGTGCTTCAAGCCCGTATGGTGACCAACCCAGGCTAAGGCATGGTGTTATGTAGTGGCGTCAAAACGACGTTGTCCTAGTGATGGTGTGGCTGCAAGCTAGCCGTGTTGGCTTGGCGGCACGGCGTAAAACCGCGGCTCAATCCCAAAAAAAAATCAAATCTTGGGTTAAAAACCCTAATTGCTTCTAAATTAATTTTGATGCCTTGACTCACAAATTCCACGTAGCATAATCGCGTATTGCATGAACAAAATATATATATATATATATATATATATATTGACAAAATATATGGACACATATGTAATATATATAATTGGAAGGAAAATATAAATATAGAGGGTTCATGCATCATGAGGAATGTTTTCATGATTCAAGGTTGTTTCACATATCTTAATTTATTTTAAAAGAACCTAATTGGCGGCAAATAATTGAAAGCTTTTGATATTGTAGAAGAAAGCCTCATCCACGATCCTTCAGTTTCTTAGCTTCTGGCAAGAGTGTGCTGATAACGTGTTGTAGGCCTAATCGACTGAACTGTATTTAGGACTAGAGAGGGAGAGGGCCGGCAACAAGAGAGAGAGAGATGTAATTATGAGGTGTGTGTTGTATCACCCCATTGTGCCTTTATTTATAGTAGGGAAAGTGTAATTCTTACCCTAATAGGATTACAACTCTAACAAGAATTTAACTACTAAAGGGAATATACAAAGATATTCCTAGATACACTAGGATTTACATCACATTCTTAGGGGTGGTTTGGGAGTGAGGTGCTTAAAAAAAAGCACCCATAAAAAAAAAGCTGTGAGGGTTTTAGGTGTTTGGTAAACTGAAAAAAAAAAAAAAGGATTATTTTGGAAGCTACTGTGAGAATAAGCTGAAATCAAAGGAAAAAGCTGAAGCTGCTATTTGCAGCTTTGGAAAACTGGTTTTTTTTCAAAGCACACAGAGTTACAGTGCTCCTTTAATGAAAAGACCCACTATCAGACTGTTTTTTTTTTCAAAAGCACTTTTACAAAAAAGTTTACCAAACACTCTGCCGATTTATTTTACAGCCGCTTATTCTCACAGCAGCTTTTTTTCAAAGCACAACAATACCAAACCAGCCCTTAATTCAATAGGACTACAACAATAGCATGGTTTTTTTGTTAAAATAAACTTAGCCCAAGCCCTTTTCATTAAGTTCCCAAATTTTTTTAGGTTAAAATGTTTTTAAAATTAAATTTGGATAGTTTACACAATTATTATTTTTTTAAATGTTACTTTAAGAAGAAAAAAAATCCTAAATTCATTCTTTAATAATTTAGGGCTAAAAATTTAATCCAGAATGTTAGAGCAGAAAAAATGTTTCTAGGTTAAAACCTAAATTTTTTGGGTTAGAAATCTTAGGTTTTAATCAAAGGGTTGGAGATGGATTCAAATGCCCGCGTTCTGCTGTGGGTTTTAAAATCATAATCACAATCTCTAAAAAAATTCAAAAAATCGATCAAAACAGCTGAACCCACATTGTAGAAATAAGTCTTTTAGTTTGCATCTATATTCTATGAATTTACATTAAGAGCTTATGTACAACTAAAATGATGGATTTCAAAGTACAAATCACAAAGAGAAAATAAATTGTTCACATTCATTAGTTTGCATCTAAATTTTACTAACTTTATATCAACAACCTATGTACAACAAAAAAATAATTCACAACTTTATTTCACATGGCTTAATAGAACTTAACTGTTCTTGGGGCTTATCACAAATTTTTGTTGTCTTGAATTCAAAAACGCTTGAAACTTCCCTTTAAAACTGTAAAGACACAAACTTAAACAATTAAATACAAATAAATTGAAACACCGACAAATAGCAACAATTTTGAGAAATAAAGAGTGCATAGAAAAGATCAAAGGAAAACTAATGAAAATGGCTTGAAAACTTTGAGTTTTAACGATAAGGACAAAATAAAGGGTAAAATGAATAGTATCAGGTTTGACTTTTTAATGTAAAAATGTGGTTTTTCGTTAAAGTGAACAATACCGTGGACTTTTCGTTAAAACTCTCAAAAATCAAATCATGATTTTTTTTATTAATTTAGAAAACATACTAACAAATAACTAAATGAGTACCGATTAAAGCCCTTAAACCATCATCGTAAAAATAAAGAGAAATACTTTAGAATAATGTTCCAATAATAACGTAATGTAATCATTGTTTGATTTGGCAGTCATTAAATCCAAAACTTAGTGTCTTCTTCAACGCCAGATCTCAAGCGTACATGACAATTTGCACTCATCAAACACAAGGAAGATAAATCCAGTATATAAACTCACACTAAATGGTGTATAAATTGTCCGAATATAGTATTCAATTACAAGTATTTGGGTTTACTTCATATCGTGTGAAATCCCATTTAGAGAATGTGAATAATTCGTTGGTCTAAAAATCCCACAAAATAGACCAAACCCATATGATGAAATTTTCAACAGAGCTCGAAAACACAAACAATACAGATAACAAAGAAAAGGGTATTCAAAACAAACCTGAGAAAACACAACTGCAGCAAGAACGCCATTGAAGTTGGCCAGAGCTATGTTGAAGATAAGCAGGTACGACGGAAAGCAATCACCTTTTCCATTGGTAGCTCCGAGAAGAACACCATCTTCTTCTGTTTAAGCACTTTCTCTCTCTCTCTTTCTATCTGTCAATCTAATCTGAGCAGCAGAGAGGAATGCGAAAATCAGTATTTACTAATCGAACAGTACACAAAAGATTTGAAAAATATTTCTCACCTTTACAATCAGGACATGAAAGCATGGGGCGGACAAAAGAGCCTTTACTTGCCTCTGTTCAAAATCCCCACCCATCCCTCTCTTTCTCTCTCTGTAACCTTCCCAACCAGTTTGAATTCCACCATAGCTAAGCTACAGTTACCCCCTCCCGAACTTTAGAATTGTGTAATGTTATCGTCTTTTTTTTTTCTCTCTTTATGTTTGAATTTAAATTCTCGTACACACATGCAGGTACATATATACGTGAGTGCCTAGTTTGGTTTTTTCTTTTCCTTTTCTTCTTCCCTTTTTGTTTAAATTTATTAACAATTTTGGATCAATTAGGTCTCTGGGGCAAGCATCTCCGTGCTTGAGTGCATTCGCTGCTGGTCAAGCTGCAGCATTTAAGATGTTTGAGACTATCAGTAGGAAACCAGAGATTGATGCTTATGACGAAAAAGGAAAGACTTTGGATGACATTCGTGGAGACATAGAGCTGAGAGAGGTTTATTTCAGTTATCCAGCCAGACCAGATGAACCAATATTCGACGGGTTCTCTCTTCATATATCTAGTGGCACCACTGCGGCTTTGGTTGGACAAAGTGGAAGTGGGAAGTCGACAGTCATCAGTCTGATAGAGAGATTTTATGATCCACGAGCTGGTGAAGTTTTGATAGATGGCATAAACCTAAAAGAATTTCAGGTGAAATGGATTCGGAGTAAAATTGGTCTTGTCAGCCAGGAACCTGTACTGTTTGCATCCAGCATTAAGGACAATATTGCCTATGGAAAAGATGGTGCTACCATTGAAGAGATAAAAGCAGCAGCTGAAGTTGCAAACGCCTCCAAATTTATCGATAAATTGCCTCAGGTGCTAATTAAGTTCTAGCTCATTTTAATTGCAGCTTTCAAATAAGTGCATGATCATAAGAATATTACTTCACTAGAACTTGAATATTTCGTGTTTAGGGCATTGACAGCATGGTCGGTGAGCATGGAACTCAGCTATCTGGTGGGCAGAAGCAGAGAATTGCTATAGCAAGAGCCATTTTGAAGGATCCACGAATTCTACTTTTGGATGAAGCTACAAGTGCACTTGATGCAGAATCTGAGAGGATAGTTCAAGAAGCATTGGATCGGATTATGGTCAACAAAACTACTGTTATTGTTGCTCATCGTTTGAGCACGGTGAGGAATGCAGATGCGATTGCTGTCATTCATAAAGGAAAGATGGTTGAAAAAGGTATTGTACCTGATAAAGCTAGCACATTCTTTTTATTAGTTCTTGTGTATGTTTCCCTTGGTTGGAGATGTTGTATCCAGTTTATGCTGTTTGTCAAGTGTATTGATAGACATATATATGCATTGCTTTCAAGAAATCTGCACAATCAACCCTGATTTTGACTTGCTTTCTTCTGATATGACAAGTTGCTTTTGCCACCGAAATCTATTACAATCTCTAGAGTCCAGGCATAGTGTTTGTACTTCTGGATAGAATTTCGGTTTACTCGTGGCTGCAATTTATTGTTAGATTCCAAGTTCCTGCCAATCTGTCACGTGTAGGAAGACATATCAGTTAACCATATTTTTGTCCATTGATCAGGCTCGCACTCAGAATTACTCAAGGATCCTGAAGGAGCATATTCTCAACTTATACGCTTGCAAGAAGTAAACAAGGGTTCAGGACAAACAGGAGAAGTTCAAAACAAATCAGTTATAACTGCAGAATCTTTTAGACAATCAAGTCTAAGAATGTCGTTACAAAGATCCGTAAGTCAGAATTCCTCTGTACGAAGATCCATAAGTCGGAATTCCTCTGTAGGAAATAGCAGCCGCCATTCATTTTCAGCCGCCTTTGTTTTACCCACAGGACATGCTAACATGCATGACACTACCTTGGCAGAACCAGAGGGCGCTGCTGTGGCATCAGAGCAACCTCCAACTGTTTCTCTCCGCCGCCTCGCTGCCCTCAACAAGCCCGAGATTCCAGCACTTCTTCTTGGAACTTTAGCTGCAACCATCAATGGCGTTATACTTCCAATTTTCGGTGTGCTTGTTTCCAGGGTAGTAAAGACTTTGTACGAACCACCTAGTCAACAAAAGAAAGACTCGGAGTTTTGGGCAATTATTCTTATGGTACTTGGTCTGGCATCATTCCTGGTGGTCCCTGCACGAGCATACTTCTTTTCAGTTGCTGGTAGTAAGTTAATTGAACGTATCAGATTGATGTGTTTTGAGAGAGTTGTTCACATGGAAGTTGGGTGGTTTGATGAGCCGGAGAACTCAAGTGGTTCAGTTGGTGCGAGGCTCTCAGCAGATGCAGCATCAGTGCGGACCCTAGTTGGAGATGCACTAGCTGAGATAGTTAATAGCATTGCAACTGGAATTGCAGGTTTGATCATTGCTTTTATTGCATCCTGGCAGCTGGCATTAATTGTTCTCGCATTGATTCCTCTGATCGGATTTGGTGGTTATGTTCAAGCAAAGTTCATGAGAGGATTCAGTGGAGATGCAAAGGTATGATTAAAAGCTCCCTGATTCGGTAGCACATTTCAAATTATTTCTCTGTTGAGGTCTCATAAAGATGTATAATTAAATGGTTGCAGATGAAGTATGAGGAAGCAAGCCAAGTTGCAAATGATGCAGTTGGGAGCATACGAACAGTTGCTTCTTTCTGTGCTGAAAAGAAGGTAATGGAACTATACAGAAGAAAATGTGAAGGCCCTAGAGCGGAAGGGAAAAGACAAGGCGTGATCAGTGGAATAGGATTTGGGGTATCTTACTTCTTTCTCTTTTGTGTCTACGCAACCAGCTTCTACGCGGGAGCTAAACTCGTCAAGGCTGGCAAAACAACATTTGCCGACGTTTTCCAAGTAATTATTCCCTCTCCATATGTATCTATCAGTTCTTTTCAGAAAGTATTGAAAGCATACATACGAAATCAAAGTGATATATACATTCACACCTAGGTGTATGTAGCTGATTTTAAGATGTGTATTTGGTTTGCAGGTTTTCTTTGCTTTGACCATGGCAGCCACGGGAATCTCTCAGATGAGCAGTTTGGGCTCTGATTCTAGTAAAGCCAGGAATGCTGCTGCTTCCATATTTGCAATAATAGACAGGAAGTCAAAGATAGACCCTAGTGAAGAGTCTGGCATAAAATTGGATAGCGTAAAGGGAGATATTGAGCTTCGCCATGTAAGCTTTAAATATCCCTCTCGGCCAGAGATACAGATTTTCCAAGACCTCAGTTTAACTATCCATTCTGGCAAGGTAAATATTTCGTCAATTGAACTGTATTTGTGTTCTTTTTTTTTTAATTTTACTTATAACTTCATGACATGCTGATGAACCTCAAGACTTGATATAATGTTTTTTGTATTGGTGAATATGTTTTGCAGACAGTTGCCCTGGTTGGAGAAAGTGGGAGTGGAAAATCGACAGTAGTAGCATTGATGCAACGATTTTATAATCCGGATTCAGGTCATATCACACTGGATGGAACTGAACTTGGAAAATTCCACTTGAAATGGTTGAGGCAGCAGATGGGGCTTGTGGGGCAAGAACCTGTTTTATTTAACGACACAATCCGTGACAACATTGCATATGGAAAGGATGGTGATGCAAGTGAGGCAGAAATCATAGCTGCGTCGGAGTTGGCCAATGCACACAAGTTCATTAGTAGCTTGAATCAGGTTAGAACATTTAATAAATTCTTTTTGGGATAGTTTAAAACAAGATTGTTTCAGAACTAATCCAAATGCGTTGTGCAGGGGTATGACACCGTAGTAGGAGAACGGGGAATACAATTATCTGGCGGGCAGAAGCAACGAGTAGCCATTGCGCGTGCGATAATCAAGAGCCCCAAGATATTACTGTTGGACGAAGCTACAAGTGCACTTGATGTTGAATCTGAGAGAGTGGTTCAAGATGCATTAGACAGGGTGATGGTAAACAGGACCACAGTAGTAATTGCTCATCGACTATCGACGATAAAGAATGCTGACGAGATTGCGGTGGTTAAAAACGGAGTGATAGTAGAAAAAGGAAAGCATGACAAGTTGATCAAAATTACAGATGGATTTTATGCATCCTTGGTTGCTCTGCACATGAGCGATTCAATTGCATGAGCTTCTTTCTTGTTACCCTTTTCTCACCAAACACTAAAGAAAAAAATGGCATTGTCACGCCACCTATCCGTGTAGGCAAATGGTAGATAAATGCATAATGATTATATTTTCTCGTTCTAATCCTTAATGTAGTCAATGTTATTTCTAGTAGATGTATAAGAATGTAGTTTTAGGTCATAGAAGATGGCTTTTGTTTTGTTTTGTTGGTGAGCTTGTTTGAAAAGAAAAGGATACCACAACTTTCTTCGTATTGTTTCAACTCCAAGTGTGTTTTTTCATTTCAAATTCTCACAATATATTTTGAGAGGAATTTCAAAGTAGTTGGACGAATTCAACCCAAGAAACTTTGTTGTCGATGCCTACCAAATAGTGGCCTTATTTTTTGCATTTGGTTTTGTAATTTTCTTGGGGTAGAGGAAGACCTAGGAAAACTTTGGAAGAGACCCTAAGAAAAGACTTAGAGTACTTGGATCTAACGGAGGACATGACACAGGACAGAACACAATGGCGTTCTAAGATTCATATAGCCGATCCCACTCAGTGACTTGGATTTTCCAAGTCTCCAACCGAGAAGTTTTCCTCACTCAGGAAATTAAAGGAACACTACCTCAACCTACATGCTCCACTCACAAAGCTTCAACATACAAGCTTCAACAAAAGAAAATTCAAAGAACTTAGCGAAGAAGGCTTTGGTGTATTTAACACAATACGTTGAAATGAAGGAAAGCTTATTTATTGATATCCCCGATAAGTTACAAATATGTACATATACTTGAGTCAAAATAAACAAACAAGAGGGAGACTTCACAAAGGTTGCTTAGGAGAAGTCTCAGCAGTCGGTAGAGCCCCAGAAAGAGAAGGCACCGGAGGGGGATCATTCGGAGCCTCAGTACTGGACAGAACCCTAAAAGGAGGAGGCATCAGAGGTTGATCATTTGGAGCTTCATTAAGCGGTACAGCCCCAGAAGACGAAGGCAATAAATGCCTTTGGAACAAACCCACAAATCTCTGATGATCAAGTAAAACCTGACCATCAGATTCCTTCATCTGGTCAAGCTTCCTCTTCATGTTTGTAGCATAGTCATGTGCGAGCCGGTGCAACTGTTTATTCTCATGCTTGAGCCCTCTAATCTCCTGTTTGAGACTCATCACTTCAGCCGCCAATGATTCAACTTGGCGGGTTCGAGCAAATAGGCATTGGGCCATATTAGACACAGAACCTGCACACTGAACATTGAGAGCCAGAGAATCCTTAACAGCCAACTCATCAGACCGTTTGGAAAGTAGTCTGTTATCTTTGGGAGTGAGAAGGTTCCTGGCCACTACCGCAGTGGTCATATCATTCTTCATCACGGAATCCCCAACGGTAAAAGGACCAGTAGGGGAGACGAAGGATGGGCGCCATATGTTGTCTGGAGAAGGCGAGGCTGCCTCTTCAACAAGGTTCAAGTCAAAACGACGGTCGGAGGGGCCAGACATTTTCAAAGGTCTTGAAGAGAGAAGAGGTCGGACAAATCAAGATCTTAGAAGTGCAAGAATGGAGCTTCTACTGGTGGATATTCAAGTGTGCTTTGGAACTTAATGTCAGCCCCTATAAAAATCTGCACTCGACGAAGCTTCAGAAATCGAAAAGGCGCCTGCTCAGAAATCGAAGAGGCGCCTGCTCAGAAATCGAAGAGGCGTTTGCTTTCTCAAAAGCTGGGCTGCTCAGAGACCACGAGGGTCGATCTCAGAAATCGAAGAGGCGTTTGCTTTCTCAAAAGCTGGGCTGCTCAAATACCACGAAGGCCGATCTCAGAAATCGAAGAGGCTTGCTTTCTCAAAAGCTGGGCTGCTCAGAGACCACGAGGGCCAATCTCAGAAATCGAAGAGGCACCTACTTTTCCAGCCTTGTCAGCACCTGTCACACGCACACTCAGCTTTGCGGAAATTATGGGCATTCTGTCGAAGTAGAAAGCACATGAATCGTACTGTTCAATCACCCACTTCCCACACGCAACAGTAGCTCATGGGTACCATAAATAACTTTGCCAAAGTTCTCTGACAAAGTTGAGACACGTGAAGCTTGCAGCTCCCACTACATCGCTCTGACCAAGAAGGGTAAAAGAATAGCAAAGAAACAACACTAACAAAGTTTAGACACATAAATTTTGAAGGTCTAGCTACCATATTATTACCCACAAGGGTAAAGGAACAGTACCACTGCTGGATAATTGGAAAGTCCCGGTGTGTCAACCTCTAGCAAACATGCCCAACCTTTACTCACATTCGAGAAAACACTCCTAACAAGATTGCTTGCTCCAAAATCGAAGAGGCACCGCCCTCCGAATCTCGAGAGCCAGACTCCCAACATGATTACTTTCTAAAAAATCGAAGAGAGGGTAAAGGAACAGTACCACTGCTGGATAATTGGAAAGTCCCTGTGTGTCAACCTCTGTGCTTCGTGGCAAGGTAGACTAGCAAACATGCCCAACCTTTACTCACATTCGAGAAAACACTCCCAACAAGATTGCTTGCTCCAAAATCGAAGAGGCACCGCCCTCCGAATCTCGAGAGCCAGACTCCCAACATGATTACTTTCTCAAAAATCGAAGAGACACCGCTCTCCGAATCTCGAGAGCCAGACCCCCAGCAAGATTGCTTTCTCAAAAATTGAAGATGCATCGTTCTCCGAATCTCGAGAGCTAGATCCCCGACAGGATTGCTTGTTCAAAAACCGAAGAGGCATCACTTTCCCAACTTCAAGAGCTGGATCTCCTTGGATAAAGCTTGTCTGTAATCTTCACACGCAACATCAGCTTTCCAGATACTACAGACCATTTTTTCAAAGTGCTCTGACAGAGTTAAAACATGTGAAGCTGGCAGCTCCCACTACCGTGCTATGACCAAGCAGGGTAAAGGAATAGCATTATTACTTGATGTTAGGGAGACTCCTATATATGTCGACCTCCATCCCCAACGGACAGGCAGACCTGCAAAAATGCTCAACCCTTCCTCTTATCTGAGAGGGCACTCCCAACGAAGCCTTTCGAAATATTCAGCTTTCTTTCCCCCCGATAACACCTCTGTAAACAAGCTATACTAGAGCAAGAATATCTCATATCATCAGGGTTAAAAGCAAGAGTATCCCATATCATGCTTTTTCCCTGTCTTTTCCTTTGGCCTTGTTCTTACCTGCAAGACAAGGAGAATGAGAGCAATCAGTCAGCACTTGGAATCAAGCTTCCAGCCAGGAACTGACTGCCTGGAACCCCTTACCTGATTACTTACCTGGCATTGCTCTCAAGTACTCATCTTCAACATCTTATGCTTCCAGGGAAGATACCGCATCTGCCTGAGGAACATATAGGGCAAGTGAGAAGGATACAAGGAAGCATGTGGAGACAAGCGTAACAGCACACGTGCCGATACATCCACTACTCTGTCAAAAGCAAAAGTATCCCATATCAGCAGGGTCGAACGTACTCTAGATTTGATGGACTTGTTTTGACCCTCAAATTCTTCAGTCGGCCTTATACTCTGGAGGAAACCAGAAAACCCTCCAGCCCAGTTCAAGAATAAGCCTGTGGAAAGTTACTTCTTCAAAAGCAAAAGTATCTCATATCATATCTTCTCATTTTTCTTCTCTTTATCCTTCATGCTGCCTGCAAGATAGGGAGAATGTGAACAATCAGCCAGAGCTCTGATTGCTTACCTTGTCTGTCACCTCTTTCAGCAGATCCTCTAGCTCGGCGACTTGGGGGACTCCTACTACATGGTTTGTATCGCGCTTGACCAAGCCTGAAACTACAAGTAAGCTTCAAGTGAAATTGATACATTACCTTGTGCATCTCCACCAGTTACAGATACCACCCCTGGATGGAGGAAAAGTACTTCCAGAGAAGATGCCACATCTACCTATGAGACAGATAAGGCAAGTCAAGACGATACCACACTCTGGTACTTAAAAGTTTCGTGGTTACGAGATCATTCTCCCACAATATTTCCTAATGTCATTTGTACTAAATCATTCACTTGTACTCACTAAAGGAGAGCTTGAACCTATGTACTTGTGTAAACCCTTCACAATTAATGAGAACTCATCTATTCCGTGGACGTAGCCAATCTGGGTGAACCACGTACATCTTGTGTTTGCTTTCCTATCTCTATCCATTTATATACTTATCCACACAAATAACCGGAGCAATCTAGCGAAGATCACAAAAAGTGACCGTTTTCGCTACCTAGGATCTATCTTGCAAGAGAACGGAGACTTAGATGGAGATCTCAACCATAGAATACAAGCTGGATGGATGAAGTGTAAGAGTGCATCCTGCGTGTTTGTGTGACCGTCGTAGGCCACTGAAGCTCAAGGGAAAATTTTATAGGACGGCAATAAGGCCGCGATGTTGTATGGCACAGAATGTTGGGCAGTGAAGCATCAACACGTACACAAAATGGGTGTAGCGGAGATGAGGATGCTACGTGGGAGGTATGGGCACACGAGAAAGGATAAGATTGAGAATGAGGATATCCGAGGTAAAGTAGGAGTAGCCAAAATTGAAGGAAATATGAGAGAAAATCGGTTCCGGTGGTTTGGACATGTGCAAAGAAGGCCTACTGACGCTCCAGTTCGAAAATGTGACTACGGGACAGAGGTTCAGGGCCGAAGGGGTAGAGGAAGACCTAGGAAAACTTTGGAATAGACCCTAGGAAAAGACTTGAGTACTTGGATCTAACGGAGGACATGACACAAAACCGAGCGCAATGGCGTTCTAGGATTCATATATGGCCGACCCCACTTAGTGGGAAAAGGCTTTGTTGTTGTTGTTGTTGTGGTTTTGTAATTTTCTTAAGATCGTGGTGCTTATATTATTGCATGATAATAGGCAACATACGGTTCTCAATGAGAGTTGTTGTGTAAGATTTTGTTTGTTCTAAAACAAGAAAGGAATGCAACCCATTTTTTGTAAGTTAGTATCAGACCCATGCAATTGAGTAGTTTTCAATTAACGATGCAATGTCATATGATGTTATTAATTCACTTGAGTTAATCTCTTTGTGAAAAAACTGAGTAAGGATTCAAGCAACGATGCAATGTTTCTATAACGAGTCTTGCGTCAAACAAAGGATCAGACACAATCTATCTAAAAAAGCAATGCTCACTATCTAAACCAGCTTAGCAACAAGACTTCTTCCGCAAATGCGAAGGCAAGGGAGTCTGACTCAAACACTTAATTTGTCTAAACAAGAGCGCCCCTCTGTAGAGAGAAGGTAAACCCTTAAAATTCCAGAGTCCAGTTCCCCACACGAAAGCCAAATCATATTCATTCAAGAAACCACTCATTTCCAATGATAAAACCTAGCACTAATTTCCAATGATAAAACCTAGGCCCTCCTTCCTCCAATTAACTTCAGATTCGACCTTCATGATACACATGAGAGTGATTCACAAACACCGGTTATTTGAAACAGGCCGGCATAGAGACAGATGTGCAAATGCAGCTTGTGAATAAAAGATCGTGTTTAGACGATTTTTATAGACCATGTCAGGGAGGGATCATGTCCTACTTCAAACTTTTATATCTTCTTTTTCTCCAACGCGGCAATACATTAATAAATTTATTATGAAACAGATTATCCTAAATCCTGCTTTGCCTTACTGAGTCTATTAGAGATCAAAAGAGATTAAAAGGAAAAAAAAAGTTTAATCAACATTAACTGCTCCTTAAAGACATATAGAACAATACTATCAGTCTTCTTCACTGTCATCACTATAGGAAACAAGACCTGTCTTGGCAGCAACACTGGACTTATCAATACCACCATTAAGCGTCTTAATTACCTCTAAAGTTTTTTCTGTATCTACATGTGGGCTTTTCATTGTGTTTCTAGGTTCTTCACTACCTCCCCGATCAATTTTGGCTTTCTTTGCTTGTGGCTGCACCTTAATAATCATACCTAATCGACGAGGAGGTGGATTCTTCTTCTCAGCTGATTTCTGTTCCTGCAACCAAATGATTTTATTCAGAAACGTAACTAACATTTCCAACTACTGGAGGAGGCCATCTCTCCTCTGGCACTGTCATATTCCTCATATTTATGTACCAACCTGGCCTATAGGAACCGAAGGTGCTTCCTTAAGCTCTTGCACAATGCTAGACTTCGCCGCCACCGCAGCCTGATATGAACAACTGGTGTAAAAAATTTGTCACACAAGACTAATGAAATGGCCAGGAAATCATGTTTGGCCTATTTCTACTAATCTTTATCATAATTTTTCATACCCATCGAAAAAAGGATTGGACAAATTTACTTTATCATACCCATCAATAACGGATAAGATATATACAAAAAGAGAAAAAAATAGGGAACCTATATTCAATTGATTTTACTTCTATTCAGTAGAACTAACAAACCACATGACCCTTTACTCTTTTTGTCAAACCAGGAGAGCAGGTGGGTACTAAAGCATCATTCAAAATTGAGCTTTGAACGTTTTTAAATTTAAAGCATACCTATTTAAGAAACTCTAAAATCGCCTGTTATATCTTTCAGTGTACCCGTCGCATATCCCAGTCATATCCAAACCGAAATTCAACATAAAGAAGAATTCAAACTGGTACTTCAACTTTCATATTGGATACATATCTCACCATAAAAGAGTCATATCCTATCAGATACTCACCCTATCCTAAAAACAGAGCACCTGTGCTCATAACATAGAGGTAAGTATAAAGAGAGGTCTAACCTAGAGTTTCATTTGGCTGAACATTCCCAAATATCTAGATAGAAAAATGTAGTATATCTTAAAAGCACTTAAAGCTAAAAATCAAATGGATTCCTTTTCATGATCAAATGCATCCATGAAATGACCTCAAACATTAGAATTTCAAGCATTAAGAGGTCAACTGCGAGAAATTATAGATGTATGTCTATTACTAAATTCAATACAAAGGTTAAAGACAATATGTGAAGCTTTGAAACTGCCAAATTCTAGCATACAGGAAATCAAGATAAAGTATACTCTCAAACTTTTCTTTTTTGTGAAATGAAGTCTAAACTCTCAAACTTTTCTTTTTTGTGAAATGAAGTCAACATAGCGCCTTTCTGATGTAAGTCTTTATTTGTTTTGGGCCTTGAGGCCCTGGGTGTTCACCCAAAAAAGAAGAGAAAGTAGTAAACCTCAAATACGACGCCTCGACTGTAAAAAGTAGGATTACTATTCCAATGTCATTGAAAACATACCTGGAAACTCAGAAGCTGTTGAGCTTCCTCATCTGCAATTTTTTGCTCATATTCCTTCCTTGACTGAAAAGGAATGTCAAGAAAATAACACATGTGATAATATTAGTATCTCAGCTGTGTTGATTGTTTAACTACTTCATCCAGCAGCAGTGACGAATGTCTTGAAATTAAGAAGAATAAATTTAAGACTGCAGTGAATAAAATCCTACTAAGCTACTCTACAAACCTAAGAAAGCCCTATTAGAAATTGAAAATCCACAGATACTTGATATGCAACAAGTAAATGCTTCAAATGAAGTGCGAGTAACACTGATAACATGAATGAATAATAAAACATAGAGTCTTGTCTTACAGTCTCTAAATTTTCAAGGAACTCAGTCTCGTCATCGTCCAAAGCTTTGGGCGGTCCTGCAAAGAGAAAATGAGTGAGTGAGTGAGTGAGAGAGAGCACGAGCACCGAGCGCATAGCAGCACCAACATTCTTTGACTGATTTTATTTTCATCAAACAAAATGCAATGTTGATCAAATGAAAGGTTTAAATCTCCATACAGTGATTGAAAGAAACGAAAGTTTGAGGTTTGAGGAGCACTCACTGTGCTTGAAACGTTCATTGAACTCTGCATCCTTCTTGTCTTTGTTTTCTTTCAAAATCTGCAATTAATTGAATGTAAACACAAACAATTGATAAAATTCGAATGAAACTGAGAGAATGGAAGAAGGAGAAGAATAAGAAGGGAAACGTACCTCGAAAAGGGGTCTGTCTCTCTGGGCAGTGCCATCCTCAACTCGTTCGCCCCTTGCTCTCTTGGCTTCATCCAACTGCAATACATCATCAAAACGCAGCGTTAATGCACCAAAATTGCATTAGGATGGTTGATTGAAAGGATAATTAGGGCTTTTAGGGTTTTCAGAGAGATAACAACACCTGTTCCTCGGAGACGAAGCTCATAAGCCGGGGTGGGCGTGTGAAATCGTCCTCGGCCATCTCTCCGACTCCGAATACTAACAGTCACAATCCTTCCTTCTACCTATTGGCTTTTGCTCTCACACTCGTCCTTCGGGTCTGTTGCTTCCACGGGCTACGCGCCTATAATTTAAGAGTAAATTGTACAAATGTTACCTCAACTTTAATCAAATTGTAGAAATGGTCCCTCAACTAAAAATTCATTACCATTGGTCCCTCAACTTATCAAAATGTGTAGTTATAGTCCTTTTCATCAATTTTGTCAAAATTTTGTCAAAATAAGCTATGTTGGAATGACCATTTATATAATTAGGGTCCCTCAACTCATCAAAGTGTATAATTATGGTTCTTTTCATCAACTATGTCAAAACATTTGTCAAAACGAGTTATATTGTAAGGATCATTGCTACAATTGGATTAAAGTTAAAGGACCATTTCTCCACTTGAATTAAAATTCAGGGACCAATGGTAATGGATTTTTAGTTGAGGGATCATAGCTGCACGTTTTGATAAGTTGAGGGACCAAAGGTAATGGATTTTTAGTTGAGGGACCATTGTTCCAATTGAGTTAAAGTTAAGGGACCATAGCTACAATTTACTCATAATTTAACAAACAACCAACAATTTTATTGTATATATTATTACATTTCACACCTTGAGATTTGGATGATTTTCAAAACGAAACATGAAAGTTTTATTTTTACACCATAAAGTTTTGAATTTGTATCCATTTATATTTTTGGCGGATTAATTGTTAATCTTCATTAAATTGATAATATACGTGATGTTCTTGTATAAGATAAAGTGTAAGCTACATTGCACCACATTAATTAAAAAAAGAAAAAAAAAACCCATCAATTTAATAGAGGATTAGATGTTCTAAGAGATAAAATATCTAACTCAATTCAATTTTAAAACTTCATGATACAATGTGATAAAATTAGAACCTCATGATCTCCTTTAAAAATCGCTCCAAACTTGAAAATATAAATGTATTTAGCATATTATTTTATTTTCTTACCAAAAAAATATTTTTCCTGCGCGGTGCTGATTAGTGAAGTGAAATTTTTTTTTATAATTCACCAACATCCCAGGTAGACCCTATTCCTCCACTTTTCTTTTGTCTTGCATATGAGGCTCTGAGCATGGTTTAACTTTGCTTTGCTCTACTAGATGTATAACTCTTATTTCTGCCCCGCGGGATTGTTGTCCTCCAACTGATCATGTGTTATAACTTATATACTAATGGTTTTTTTACTTTCTATCGTGGGAATGCTCCATCTGTTAGTTCTCTTCAGGATTTCTTGGATAAGTATGGTTGTGCTTTGGGCAAGTTGTTAATGCAAATAAGAGTACTTTTTATCTTGGGCTGACCTATTCCCATCATTGAACTCATGTCTTGAGACATCTTGATTTTCTCTTGGGTACAGTTCTTTCTTGGGTTTCAAATTTTATTCAAGCTTAGAGTTAGTCATTGTCGAATTATTTTATAGATTTATTCCCATATGTAGCATAGAAATTTTGCATCATCCTTTACCTTTGACCTGATGACAATTGATTTAGGAGTCATATTCTTCTAATAAATTTTCCCTATCTTCTAGTTATGATCTAATTTGAATGAGACATAGTAATTGTGCTTGAGCAAAAGTTATTTTGAGTCATTTCGCCTCAACTATCTATTTTTGCTTGGCGTCTTTTTCATATAAACTTCTCGCGAGGTTGCACCTTGTTGTCTAAGTCATGTTTCTTAAGAATCTACTACTTATCTTTTTTCGGGTGCCAGTTTTCTAAGCAACTTTGGAAGTGGTTAGCTTGTAAATTTGGTACATCATCGCCTTTTTAGATTCTTTGACTGTTTTTTGGGGATGATTTTTCAAGTGAGTCCTTTTCTGCCAGTTGCACAATCTATGAGTCTTTGCGGGTCCTTAACTATTTTGGCTATTTGAATAGTTAGAAACAAGTTTAATTTTAACGTCAATCAACCTTTTTCCATTGTCTTTGCATATCTATCTATTATGGGTTGTTTCATGGTGTAAAGTTTATTTTGGGATACTCTAAAGATTTAGATATTCGTATCATTTCTTCTTTAGGAATTCAGCATATTCCTCGTACGACCTCTATTATTTTTTCCGTGTTATGGTTTCTCCATAGTATATTTGGATTAAATTTAATACAGACAAGTTGTCTACAGGAAATCCTAGTCCTGTTGCTTGTGGAAACATTTTTCAGGGATTGTTGTGGTCGGTTTCTTGATGGTTATCTTCAAGGTATTAGCCATCATAATTCTTTTTTTGCATAACTTTATTGAATTATTTTTTGTGAAGAATTTGCTTATTAGAGGGGTTGGCGTTGTCTTTGATTGGAAAGTTACTCTTCTAATGTTATTTTCGTTCTTTGTTCAAATGATTTTGATCTTCCTTGGATTCTTCGCACGCAAGGTTTACTTTTTTGGCCCTTATTCGTGAGATGACTTTTTATTGCTCTCACATCTTTTGAGAGACAAATGTTGTGGTCGATTGCTTAGCTAATCTAGTTTGGCACAATTCTCAATCGTTGGTTGTTTGTGCTGCCATGTTTTCAAACATTGCTGGCTTGCCTAACTAATGTGTATCCCGACTTTCAAGTGGCGCATTACTTAGCTAATGATAAAGTATATCATCTAGGTGGTTTATAACACTTTGATTGGCTCAGTTTGGGACTTTGATTCAAGGAATTTTCTTCAGTTATAATTTTTCGTTGATGTCTTCTTCTTTTTTTCTTTGCAGCTTATGGCTTCACCCCCGCATGTATTTATTTTTATCCATTTTTATTTTTAATAAAATTGCGGAGATGGGAACATGGCTATCAAGGAGTTTGTCCTTTCTAATCACTCCGAGTGAGAATGAAGAAACCCGCTTTGTAATTCATAGCTAAATTCAAGGTCTTGATTCTTTCTGATCATCTTATGCGGGTTTAAAGAGTAAGCCTACTATGGTAGACCGATAACAAGCCTATGTAGCTAGACTCGCCTAATACTTTATATTCTTTATCTTAAAAAAAAAAAAATCCCTTTCACGCATTCAGACCGTATGTGTGCTGATTTTTATGACATTGTTGCAATAGTGGGTACGAGTTTAATAGTACATGAGCATCATATTTTTTGGTAATCAAACTCAATTGATGTGTATATTACACTCAATTATTGAATTTAGCTCTTTTAGACTCAAAATTTTTGATTTACTGTATGACCTTGATTCCTTTATACCGGAAAAATCTAAGTGATTTGATGAAGAAACAAATTGAATGTGATTCCTTCCGAAAATAAATTTGACTATATGTTAATGCCTAGAAATGAATCATTAATAAGTAATAGACCAAGATCTCTCGAGCCCAACCAGGAGGAGGAGGTGTATGAGCTGATACCTTCTTATTCTTTTATTTTCCTTTGGAGTTACCGAAGAAGGGGTGCTAAGGCCTCTCTCTGTGTTATGGAACTAGGTTTTCTTGTCGACCTTCTTTGACCAACCAAATGGTGATTTTGGCAAATACAGAATCATGCTGAAAAAATTCTCTTCTACAACCAAGTTTTAATTTTAATCATGTCACATCCAACAAATGTTGGTCACATATTCTTAAAAATATACTGCCTATTGAATAAACAATTAGCTCATGCTAGATTGAGTTCATAATATGTACTGTGTCTACTTAAAATAACACTTTTGGCAATATTTATTGAGAATTTTAATGAAAAGTTTTCGATATTGTTCATTTTAACGATAAACCATATTTTTACATTAAAATATCAATCCTGATACTATTTATTTTACCTTTTATTTTGACCTTATCGTTAAAACTTAAAATTTCAAATTTTTTTTCTTAGTTTTCTTATATTTCTATGGATCGTTTCCAATCAAAACAAGAAACAGTGCCAACCGTGATAGGCAGTGACAAAAAGCGTATGGTGAAAATCTTTACCGCACATTTGTCCAAAGTGTGAAATTTCACAGTTTTCCATTTCCCTGCCCAAAAGCTCCTAACGTAATAAAACGTAAATATAAATTATAAAAAGAACAAGTAAGAAAAAATAAAAAAATAAAACACACGGGGCAAAAAGGCAAAGAACGACAGAAGAGAAGAAAAACCGAGAAAGCTCCTTCAAGTCAAGAGAGGGTCTTTGATTTTTCTGCGTTTCGAAATAAAAAAGAAAGAAATATGCCCTCAGATTCTATGTCACATGAAATCCTCCTAAATCGAGTCTTCGCCAATTCCCTCTCAGCCTCAGGTACGCAAAATTTCCAATTTTCTTTTTAATTTCTTATCAATTTGATTCCAGCTGAATTCCGATTCTTAATGTAATAGAAACCCTAGATCCTTTGCTTGATTGCATTTCCGTTCATAGCACAATTGAATTAATTCAAAATTGTGAATTTCATGTTTTCCGTGTCTTTTTTAGATTGAGTTGTGTACGCAAGTACAAGAGCGAATTTGGAAGCAGCGGGAAGAAGAAGCTTCAATTGTGAAATGTTGGCGACCCAGTAGGGTTCTGCCCTTGATTTCATTCCATTCGGTTCGATTCAATTTTTTACTCTTAATTTTGGACTCTGGGGTTTTGGGAGGTTTTTGTTCATCAAAGGCCTCCTATTAGCTCATTCTTTCTTCGAAATCTTTTGGGTTTCAATACGATCCATGTGTGAACCTACTTATCACACTGTTTCTTATCATCCCTCAGTTCAATTTATATGAATAACTCGTTCAATTTGCCTTCCAATTCGAAGCCCTTGCTTTCTACAACTGGGTTTCAACATAATTTATTTCTACTGTGCCATAATAAATTTTAATTCTCAATCCCGGGTTCTTGAGCTTCTTTTGTTTTCTATAGAGGGATTTGGAAACTTTCGATGTCAAATCCACCGCAGCCTCCCATTGGATACTCTGTCAGTATCACTCCCTCACGCCCACACATACCATCTCCTGACCCTGAGAAAATTTCTATTCCTCCACCACCTTTAATTACTCCTAGATTCCCTCCACCAAAGTTTCAACACGATCAAACTCCTCCTCCTTTGATCAAAACCCCAAATGTACCATCACCAGCTAATGGGTTGAAAACTGGCAGCCCTATTCCTCACTTGAGTACACCCCCTGGACCTCCTGTTTTTACTTCCCCTGTGCGGCCTGCTGCTGTGCCTTTTCGTGCTTCACCTGCAACTCCTCAGCCAGTTGCTTTCTCCCCGGGTACATCTTTGTCAACATGTTCGCCTCCCAATTTTTCGAATGGCTCACAGCACCAACTTTCTAATGATACAGAGGATGATGCTGTGCCTGTTGGAGAATCACCATATGTCCTATTCTCAGCGCATAAGGTATCTATCTTGCTCTCTTGGTTTTCAACCATTACGGTTTTACTATCTGTTTGTCAGTATATATGTAAACTTTGGGTTGATTTTTAAACTTTTTTAGAACTTATAAGCTGCCTCTAGATTTCTCTAACCACACACTTTAAGTAA
The DNA here is from genome assembly GCF_042453785.1 of Malus domestica. Classification (NCBI taxonomy): domain Eukaryota; kingdom Viridiplantae; phylum Streptophyta; class Magnoliopsida; order Rosales; family Rosaceae; genus Malus; species Malus domestica. The sequence continues at coordinate 34,474,973 of NC_091677.1, forward strand.
GGACATGTTAGATTTCTTTTTTTGTGGAAACATACATATATCTAGATATCCTTGAGCTCAGTATGCAATCATTTATGCTTGAAAGAATGTATCTTTCCCTAGATGGTTAAAACTTTCACTGAACCTCTCGCCTATGCATGTTATTATATAGGTGTTGAAACAAAAGAAACAAGCAAATGTACCCAGTTTGGGTTTTGGGGCCTTGGTTTCACCTGGAAGGGAAATTTCTCCAGGTCCCCAGATAATACAACGTGATCCTCATCGCTGCCACAGTTGTGGAGCTTATGCCAATATTTATTGCAACATCTTATTGGGCTCAGGTCAGTGGCAATGTGTAATTTGCCGAGAACTGAATGGAAGCGAGGGCGAATACAGAGCTCCCAGCAAGGAAGATCTTTGTAATTTTCCAGAGTTGTCATCTCCTATGGTTGATTATGTTCAAACTGGGAACAATAGACCCGGTTTTGTTCCCGTTTCTGACTCAAGAATGTCTGCACCTATAGTTCTTGTCATAGATGAGTGTTTAGACGAACCACATCTGTGGGACTTACAGAGCTCCTTGCATGCATTTGTTGATTCACTTCCCCCGACAATGAGAATTGGAATAATACTGTATGGTCGCACAGTATCAGTTTATGATTTTTCAGAGGAATCAATTGCATCTGCTGATGTGCTTCCAGGAGATAAATCACCAAGTCAGGACGCCTTGAAGGCTTTGATATATGGAAGTGGTTTATACTTGTCTCCAATGCATGCATCATTACCAGTAGCACATGCCATATTCTCATCCTTGAGGCCATACAAACTGAAAATTTCAGAAACTTCTAGAGATCGGTGCCTGGGTACGGCAGTTGAGGTTGCACTTGCTATAGTTCAAGGGCCATCAGGAGAAATGTCTCGCGGGGTAATTAAAAGGTCTGGGGGTAATAGCAGAATCATTGTTTGTGCTGGTGGGCCTAATACATACGGTCCTGGATCTGTTCCTCATTCTTTCAGTCACCCAAATTATCCTCATATGGAAAAGACTGCATTGAAATGGATGGAGCATCTGGGTCAAGAGGCACACCGACAAAATACAGTGGTCGACATTTTATGTGCTGGGCAATGCCCTGTAAGAGTTCCTGTTTTGCAGCCTCTTGCAAAAGCTTCTGGAGGCATTTTTGTTCTCCATGACGACTTTGGGGAAGCCTTTGGTGTGAACTTACAAAGGGCATCTACCAGGGCTGCAGGCTCCCGTGGGTTCTTGGCAATACGCTGTTCCGATGACATTCTCATAACTCAAGTTGTGGGTCCTGGTGAAGAGGCACATATTGACACTCATGAAACCTTCAAAAACGACACTTCCCTTTATATACAAATGCTTAGTGTTGAGGAGACACAGAGCTTCTCACTCTCCTTGGAAAATAAGAGGGACATTAGGACTGAGTATGTGTATTTCCAGTTTACAATTCAGTACTTAAATGTGTATCAAGCTGATATATCAAGAGTAATTACTGTTAGATTGCCAACAGTTGATAGTGTTTCAGCATATCTTACAAGTGTTCAAGATGAAGTAGCAGCAGTTCTTATTGCAAAACGGACTCTCTTGCGAGCTAAAAACTATTCTGATGCAATTGATATGCGAGCAACAATAGATGAAAGAATTAAAGACATTGCTCTGAAATTTGGGTCTCAAGTACCAAAGTCAAAGTTTTATCGGTTTCCAAAGGAGATCTCTTTATTGCCAGAGCTCCTGTTTCAGCTAAGAAGGGGCCCACTGTTGGGAAGCATTGTTGGCCATGAAGATGAGAGGTCTGTGTTACGAAACTTGTTTCTGAATGCATCCTTTGATCTCTCACTTCGAATGGTAGCACCTCGCTGTTTAATGCATCGGGAAGGGGGAACATTTGAGGAACTACCAGCTTATGACCTTGCTATGCAGTCAGATGCAGCAGTTGTTCTTGACCATGGTACAGATGTCTTCATTTGGTTGGTATGTGCTTTGGTTCATACAGTTTTCAATTTTTATTTATTTATTCTAAATGTTGCATGCCATCTATCTGCCCAGAAGGGCCATAACTTTGTCATTTCTGACATTGATTGGACTTAAATTGAAAAGCATTAAAGTCTTGCTATTAATGCCCCCAAAAGAAATCGGAAATACTATTCCTGCCTCTGATATATGAAGTTTTATATGTGTAAGTGCATGGAGTCACTTGAAGTGACCGTTGTAGTATCACTATTCATATTTCTGGAATTTTCTCTCGTTAGAAAATCTTGATGTGTAAGATGATACGGAGGCTAGGATACCTTTTAAGGTACAGAATTTTACTTGGTTTCTTCCCCCTGGAAAAGATAGTACTTGTGATATGCTCTAGGGAAGAGAACCTATGCATGTTTATCTCTAGTTCTCTACATTGTCAATCTTTATGTAAGGGTAATGATGATAATATCCATCATATTTTCTTTGCATTGCTCTTTCACCGAGTTATTGCAATGGTTAAAAGTGATGGGGGTTTGGTCTAGAAACTACCACTTGTTTTTGGTCAAGGATTTTTTGGGAGAGCTGATAAGATGATTACCCTTGTGGTGATCTGTAATAGAGAGAAATAACAGAATCTTCCAAGATTAGAGGAGATTAGAGGGAGGAAGTGTCACCCTTCAAACCTGTTTCCCCACCTCCCTTTTATTAAAAAAATTAATTAAAAGTTTGCCCTCATATAAAATCACTTGAAGGGGCGATTTAAACTAAAAACCTCAATATCAATGGTGATGATGTGTATGATTGTAAGATTCCATGATTTTGTAACGGTTATCCATAGTGGTGAAGCGGTTATTGTGATGATTCTAGCAGATTTCATCAGTTGATGAAGTGGATGATACTCTATAGAAGGATGCTTTGAAGAGTAATATGGTGATTTATCACATGTTGATAATGGTGTGACTATTGTGACAACCTTAAAATTCATTTGCCTGGGCTTAAGCATGGGTTAATGCCTATAGAAATCTAGGGAAAGTCCAGATCTTTCAAGCATTTTTTACATTAGTTTTAGAGTTAGGCTTAGCAGATTAAGGTGGATGGAAATGATAATATAGGAGGAATACGAAGGGGGTGAGTTGAGTGAATTAGGATCTCTCAGAAACAAAACTGACGGGGGTGAGTATTGGGGGTGGTGGTAACAGTTTCGACATCATTATAAACATCAACACCAAAGAATTTTAGGGATGTTCCTCATTTCTATTAATTCTTTATTGGGTGGGAGTTAGATTTTGAAGTTCCATAGCAAATCCTATCGCACAAAAGTAATTTGTAATCCTTGCTTAAAATTAAAAGGAAGAAATAATAACTATTTAAAATAGATGTATAGGCTGGTTGTGCCGAGCGCTCTTGAGCAGTCTACAAATTCATATGATAACATCCACAAGCAGGTAACGGAGTATTACTTAGAGCAGTCTTTGGTCTTAAACTCAAAAGTTTGTTTTCTCTTTGTTGCTCAAGTCTTTCTCTGTTCAGAAATATCATAGATTTTTTTCATATATTATTGTTTCCATATCTTTTAGTTGAACAGCTTCCTTTTGAATGGTGTATTCAGGGTGCTGAACTCGCTGCTGATGAAGGAAAAAGTGCAGCTGCTTTAGCAGCTTGCAGAACATTAGCTGAAGAGCTCACTGAACTGCGGTTTCCAGCTCCTCGGATCCTGTCGTTCAAGGTTATTTCTTTGTATATTCTTTCTTATTTCTTTGTATATTCTTGCTCTTTGTAATCTCTAGAAATGAAGCTGAACCTAATGGTCTGGTTGTTAAACAGGAAGGAAGTTCTCAGGCTCGATATTTTGTATCGCGGCTCATACCTGCACACAAGGATCCTCCTTATGAGCAGGTGAGAGTGAAGACGATAAACAGTGGCGAATGTGGCTAATTGTCTTTGTAATCTAAACGGTTTCCTATTTACATTGGTTTTACTTTGGTGCGAATGACGTATTGAACTGTTGCATGTACTGCAGGAGGCAAGATTCCCACAGCTACGAACTTTGACAACAGAAAAGCGGACAAAGCTGAAAAGCAGTTTTATTAGTTTTGACGAGCCTAGTTTCTGCGAGTGGGTACGAAGCTTGAAAGTGGTGCCTCCGGAACCAAGCTAGAGGATGTTTGCTTTCTTAAACAAACTTGTTGGCTAATGTCGCTTCAAAAAGGCAGAGGAAATTGTGTCAAAAGGGATTCTTCTTTTCTTTCTTTTCTCGCTGTTAACGGGAAATTATAGTTATTTTTCTTGTTTTTGGTCAACAGAGGAAATTGCAGTTAAAGACATGAGCTCCCATCCCATTCCATCCGATGATCAATATCATTCTCTTCCTCTAGGCTATAGTTGCTGCTTTTGTTTTAACTGGGACGATAATGTTGCTTTATTATGCCTATATATTATAATGAGGCAAACAAGAGGTTCACGAAAGAAAGAACAAGGGTTAAATTGAAATTAGAATTTTCAGATTTAGTCTCAATTCCTTCCTGGAAAATACTAGACTATCGTAAAGAAAGCAAGCTCAAGCTTTTGATCAACCAAAAAAATCTCCCTATTCAAAGCAAACATCAAACATATAAACATTCTCGTGTTGTTCGTTAAAGTCGTGGTGAGTCACCAAAACATACCACACATGTGCCGATTTCTTCACACCTAAAGTTAAAGACCATCTCACACTTCTCGCGGTTCCAAATTGAAGAAGATCAAGCCTCGATAATTTTTGACCAAATCACATTCCGGTCCAAAATCAAGTGTTCGTCACCTTTAGTTCAATCTTGACATTGAACTCTAGGGAGTATCAATACAAATATTATTTTGTACGTGTATTTTTGTTTTATAGGTTACAAATACTAATGCGTTTATTGTCCAATTTTCTGTCTATTTCTTAATGAAGCAATCACATGACTTAGTAAAAAGTAACGTATTGAGACGTAAAGATGAGTTCGACATAACTTCTAATATCCCTCCACGAGAGGGTTATTTGATTACTTCGTCAAGAAAATAAACAAAAGAGTGTAAGACTATATGTTGTCCATGAATTGCAACAGTTGATAAATTACAAAATTAAAAGAATTCAAATATAAAGAGTAAAGCCACAGATAAACCCTTTGTTTCCATTCTCAAGGTCATTTCCTGTTATTTTTTGGGGGTAATTATACAGTTACGCTCACCTTATCCAATTGGTTTCAGACTCGAGAGCAAGCCAACCTCTGGATCCTGGGCTTTTGTAAATAACAGACAAACCGTTTGAATCCCTCCTTGAACTCGCAACCTCAAGGAATAATGGCGGTGGCGCCTCTTCCTCTGGTGAAACATCATCAGCTGTCACCTCTGTGCTCCAAGTTTTCCCACCCCCTCAACCTTAAAAACCGGCAGCTGGGTTCCTCCTTTTTCGGCGGAAGAACCTTCCAAATGCCCGAAACATCGAGAATGGTGTGCCGAAGAAGACGAAGAATGCAAGCAGTGGCTTCGTTGGGAGGTTTATTAGGTGGGATTTTCAAAGGAAGCGACACTGGTGAGTCCACCAGGCAGCAGTATGCTCCCACCGTGTCTGTCATCAATGGCTTGGAAGCTCAGATGTCTGCGCTCTCCGATTCGGAGCTGAGGGAGAAGACGCGCCTCTTTCAAGAACGCGCCAAGCAGGGAGAATCTTTGGATTCCCTTTTACCTGTCAGTATTATTTTCTTCCTTAAATTCTAACTTTTTGGTTTTCTCTAACGTAGGAATTAAAACATGGGTTTTGTATTCTGGATTGTGCTTGTTGCTCAGGCCGAGGATGCTACTCAGTTCTTCGTCTCCATTTTATAGTTTCTGTTGTATATTTTCTTTGCTTATATTTATAACCAAAGAAGCATTCCCATTCCAGGAAGCATTTGCCGTCGTAAGGGAGGCTTCGAAGAGGGTTTTAGGCCTTCGTCCCTTTGATGTCCAACTCATAGGTAGTTATCCTCCACTCCCTCACATACTATCCATCTGAATCTTGCTCAAATCGTCCTGTCAAAATAAATAAATGAACATTTAATTTGGCCTCTGGTACAGATGCATGACATTTCATTTGTTATACTATTGTTCTGTTGGTATTGGTTGAGATACTCAAATGAAACAACACTTCTGCTTAGATCACCCATTGTCTGAACAGAAGGACGCCTTTGTTCACTTCTGCTGGGTGCTTAAATATGCATGTTATGCCTTTACTTACCGGATGTTACTTTTTGATCATTTAGGTGGCATGGTTCTTCATAAGGGGGAAATAGCTGAAATGAGAACTGGAGAAGGAAAAACCCTTGTTGCTATCTTACCAGCATATTTAAATGCATTAATTGGAAAAGGAGTTCATGTTGTTACTGTCAACGATTATCTGGCACGGCGGGATTGTGAGTGGGTTGGCCAGGTTCCTCGTTTCCTTGGATTGAAGGTTGGCCTAATCCAACGTATGTCTCCTTCTTATCGCTTCCTTCAATCTCCATTTCTATTGGTTTGTATTTTGGATCAAGACTAACTCCTAGGAACTCGGGAGATTGGTAGATTGAGTGCTTCTGCTTCTGCAAGTACTAAGTGCTTCATGCCTCACTTTTCCTACAATTTGAAAGTCTATTTACTACCAGTCGTCATTTTAATGTTGTGGCACTTAAAATTAAAATTAGATAATGGAAAATCTTTTTAGAGTTTAGTTCATGGCCATTTATTGTTTATTTGCAAGTCTACTGATATGTTTATTAGTGAGGATGTTAATTTAAAGTGTTGCTGGATATTTTTTTCTACATATTGCTTGCTTGCTAATTGAGATTGGACAGTTACGGACTTACCTAACAACTGGATGTTTCCTTGAGCAGAGAATATGACAAGTGAGCAACGAAGGGAGAATTACTTATGCGACATCACATATGTTACCAACAGTGAGCTTGGTTTTGATTACTTGAGAGATAATCTGGCCACGGAAAGTAATTCTTGCCTTATTTTCTATTTCCATATTATTTTATTTAGCTGAGTACATTTTCCATCCATTCAAGAGATTGTTTAACTATATTATTCGAACTGAATGTACTTCTTGGCATGTGCAGAGTGTTGAGGAGCTTGTCTTGAGGAATTTCAATTACTGTGTAATTGACGAGGTTGATTCCATCCTTATTGATGAAGCAAGGACACCTCTCATTATATCTGGACCTGCAGAAAAACCTAGCGATCGGTATTATAAAGCTGCAAAGATAGCTGCAGTATTTGAGCGTGAAATACATTACACTGTAAGACTGCTGTGTATTTTAATGCAGAAGTTTCTCTATCTGGAGGATTTAATAAATTCCAGGAGCCATGAATGATGAATTAGATCTTGTAGTATTCTTACTGAGGTTTTTGTTGCAGGTGGATGAAAAGATGAAAACAGTTCTGCTCACAGAACAGGGTTATGAAGATTCGGAAGAGATTCTGGGTGTAAAAGATCTATATGATCCCCGAGAACAGTGGGCATCTTATGTTCTGAATGCAATAAAAGCGAAAGAACTCTTTCTTAGAGATGTAAACTATATCATCCGTGGAAAAGAGGTTCTTATTGTTGATGAGTTTACAGGTCGAGTTATGCAGGTGATTATATTTGTCAATAGTTATATAATTTACCAGTGTGTTAGTTCTTGGATTAGTTAAAGGCCTTATTGTTTGTGTTGTGCAGTGTAGTTTGTTTTCTCATGTATTTTGTGGTCATGGAATGATTAGGTACCTAGGTGGTGTCATACATTTACTAATGCAATAGTTTGTAATATATATGTTAAATCAATCCCATCGAACACAACATTTTCATGTAGAGTTATCTCACAAACCATGCAATATTAACTATCTTGCGGTGATGCCATAGCCTATAACCGATTGATTTCCAATCTTGTGTGAGAAATGTAGTCATGTTGGTAATCTGTTGAAAGTGTTCTCCTATCTCAGAATTAGATATATGAGAAATATGGGTGCAAAAGTCAGGGTTATATTTCTTAATCTCTCAAGGTACAGGTTATAGTGGCTTATTATTTGTCATTTAGGGGAGGCGCTGGAGTGATGGACTTCACCAAGCAGTTGAAGCAAAAGAAGGTCTGCCCATTCAAAATGAAACTGTGACACTGGCTTCAATTAGCTACCAAAATTTCTTTCTCCAGGTTGGAGCATTCTATCTCTCATCTCAATATCTGTCATATTTATGGGAATTTATCTTCTTAAACTTATTTATTTATTTAACTATTACAGTTCCCAAAACTTTGTGGGATGACTGGCACTGCAGCAACTGAAAGCACAGAATTTGAAAGTATATACAAGCTTAAAGTTACAATTGTTCCAACAAACAAGCCTATGATTAGAAAGGTATTTTATACTATTTTATCTTGCCATTATAAAATACTAGTAAACTATACAAATTGTACTGCTAATAATTACTCTTATTTCTATCTTTTATAGATACTTTTATAAGTGGTTCAGTAAATAGATTTGGATGCCCTGTATACAAAATATAGGTAGTTTGCACAAGACTGTGATGGTTTTATTTTACTATAATTAGTACAATCAAGTTTCTTATCATCTCTTTAATCTCTTTCACAGGATGAATCTGATGTAGTCTTCAGGGCAACTAAAGGAAAATGGCGGGCTGTTGTAGTAGAGATTTCTAGGATGAACAAGACAGGTCGTCCTGTACTTGTTGGTACAACTAGTGTTGAGCAGAGTGACTCATTGTCTGAGCAATTGCAAGAAGTTGGAATTCCCCATGAGGTACGGTCTCCTCTGTCAATATTTAAAATCATTACTTGGGGATTTTGTACTATTAAATTATTTGAAGACCAACTGGGTGCAAAGTTAATCTTCACTTTATTTTGTTAGTTTAAATTTGGATGATGTTATTTAGAAACTGTAGAATACTATGTGCTTTTTGAGAGGAAATTTATTATCTTTATATTTTCTGGAAGGTTCTCAATGCAAAGCCAGAGAATGTGGAGAGGGAAGCAGAAATTGTGGCACAAAGTGGTCGTCTAGGGGCAGTGACTATTGCGACCAATATGGCAGGTCGAGGAACTGACATTATCCTTGGTGGGAATGCTGAATTTATGGCAAGGCTGAAGCTACGGGAGATGCTGATGCCAAGGTATTGTCTGAGCTTCAAGCTTGTTTTCCTAGTAGTTAACATTTTCGAAACTTGGACTTAATGTTTATCAGACACCAATACCACTTAGAAGATTGTTAGGAATTATGGTCTACTACAATACTACATAGGAAACCTTAAGATGGATAAAATATTCTAGAGGGGTGGAATATGTTATCTCAGAATCTTATTGCTCCTACTTACCTAGAACAAATCACAATTCTCCCTACTACTACTACCTTAGCACTACCTTATTTACAATGGTTTATTTATTTATTTATTTAATTTGAAAAATATATTTACATTGATTTAGTTGTCTTTGTATCATTTTTATTTACTTTTAAGCTTACAATGTGAATGATGAAATAACCTCCCATTTTTGTTCAACAAAATACCTAGAAAATCAAATCGAATGTCTTGAAATTTGATTGCCGGGTTCAATTCATAAAGTTGTTTTACAGTAACCAAGCAAAGCTTACTTTTTGAAATCAAATGAGTTGAGTTGAGCTCTTAATAAGTAACAGAAAACAATTACTAGGATTTCACCTCTTATTCTTAATAATTCAATAAACAAACATTATCTTGATATTGATCATTTTCCCCCTTACTGGAGTTGGACAGATTTTTTACCAAACTGATAATGACTAACACATGAATGTATGCAATCCAAGATTTAACTAACTAGAATGATACATATGAGTTTTTAAATCAACTTTGCATTCCTAGATGCAAGTCTTGAGTTGTCTTCAATGTGAATGGAATGTGTTAGACCATGATCAGTCTTAATGGTAGTCATCAACGTAACTATTGACACTGTGAAGCATTACTCAACTCAACACCAAAATTATAACTCAGTGTTTGTTTTGGACAACAGACTAATTAACAAAAATATGACTTACAAGTTCTTTATCCTAGCATGCAGATTGCAGAGCTATATAATACTAAGAAGTTCATATTATGTGTTTGACTTTTGTAGTTAGCATATTTCCACTTCCATTCACTTTAGAGTATTCAGATTTTATTTTTATTTTTATTTTTATAAAAAAAATATGCTTACATTAAATGAAATTTATATAGTACATGACAGAGTACAAGTGCCCACCGACTAATGCCTAGGAAGTGTATTTAGAGTATTTAGAGTTACTTGTTTTGAAGGAAGAATTTCCATTGATTTTATATGGGAATGTTTCATGGGGCCTTGTATTCTGACAATTACAATATTTGATTTTCAAATACTCTGCAGGATGTTGCTTTTTTTCTTCTAAAAGTTATCTAAGGTTAAAGCACACAATTCATTCTGCCTTTCGTTTTCTTGCAGAGTTGTTAAACTAACAGAAGGTGGTTATGTGTCAGTGAAAAAACTTCCCCCAAAGAAATCATGGAAGGTGTGTTTTTCTTTATGGTTGTCTGTAATTGGTTTTCACTTGAGGTACAATAGTTTAGACATGACAGTTGCATTGTTCAATGAATTTATTATCTTGAAACTCAGAATGATTTTTTCAGGTTAATGAAAACCTATTTCCATGCAAACTATCCAATGAAAAGACCAAGTTGGCTGAGGAAGCTGTAAAGTTAGCTGTTGAAACGTGGGGTCAGAGGTCATTAAATGAGCTTGAAGCAGAGGAGCGTTTATCTTATTCTTGTGAAAAGGTGAATCCTTGATTCTTAGCTGGAACTTCCTATCCTCCTATCCTTATAATAGATTATTGAATCTTCACATTTGTTAGGGCCCTGCTGAGGACCAAGTCATAGCCAAACTGCGGAGTGCATTTCTAGAAATTGTTAAAGAATATAAGGTCTACACAGAGGAAGAAAGAAAGAAGGTTAGCTTCGTTCCACAAAATACAATTTCCTCAACTTTCTGTATTAGTGCTGATATCTTATATTTCTAATCTCTGGCAGGTTGTGTCATCTGGCGGGCTTCATGTCGTGGGGACAGAACGCCATGAATCTCGTCGAATCGATAATCAGGTTTAGGTCTTGGAAAGATTAGTTATATTGTCTTCAATTAACTAAAACTCTTTTTAGTTGAATTTCCTTATTTTCTCAACATTGGTCATGAGAGATTTCCTGCCAGAGAGCACGTCTCGAAATTGATTTCAGTAATTTGTATCTGTATAGCTTCGTGGTCGAACTGGAAGGCAGGGGGATCCTGGAAGTTCTCGGTTCTTCTTAAGTCTTGAAGACAACATCTTTCGTATATTTGGTGGAGACCGTATTCAGGTTTAAGCTTTGATCCTGGGTCTTTAATTGCTAATGCTGCTGTAGGCCTTCTAACGAATGATTGGCATTGCAACGTGTAGGGTTTAATGAGAGCTTTCAGAGTTGAGGACCTGCCAATTGAGTCCAAGATGCTAACCAAAGCACTAGATGAAGCTCAACGGAAAGTGGAAAATTATTTCTTTGATATCCGAAAGCAATTATTTGAGTTTGATGAAGTGTTAAACAGCCAAAGAGACCGTGTCTATACGGAAAGAAGACGAGCCCTTGAATCTGACAATCTCCAATCACTTATTATTGAATATGCTGAACTAACAATGGATGATATCTTGGAGGTACGCATGCTAAACAATATTCTTTTTGATAATTTTTTCCCTTAGATCTCTTGCAGAGTCGATCTGTATCTGATTCTTGGGTCTGAGAAATCAAATTTTGTATGGTGAATAGGCAAATATTGGGTCAGATGCTTCAAAAGAAAGTTGGGATCTTGAGAAGCTCATCAAGAAACTTCAACAGTAAGTTTTGTCTTCCATTCTCTGTGCTTATGCAAAAGCTGTGTAAAAAAAGTGTCAGATGAATGATGGCACATCATTTCTTTCTAATCCTACCATTTAGTTACCAGAAGCTGAGTTTTAAACTCTATTGGAAAACCCAATACTTATACTAACTATTGATTGCTGCAACTGCAAGCTTTTTGTTAAGAATATCTGCAGAAAAGGTTGCTCTATGCTTGTAAATTTAGCTGTTTATGTCAATTCTATGGTGTGATCTAGTTGTTTGATTTTGGCACTTAAGACTTTTAATGGCAATATTTCCTTGGCTCTAGATATTGCTACCTATTGAATGATTTGACACCGGACTTGCTGAGGAGCAATTGTTCAAGTTATGAGGATTTGCAGGAGTACCTTCGTCTTCGTGGTCGTGAAGCATATTTGCAGAAAAGGGTGAGTATAAGAAGTTTTCGTAAGAAAAATTTCATGATTATTGAGAATATTAAGATCTCGCCGATTTAAAGGGATGCTTAGTTATAATTAGAAGGGCAAGCTTCTGCTTATTTTGATTACAAATTCTGCTAAAATGTGGCAACCATGAATGAATACTCAGACAAATATTTGTGCATGTTCTTTGTGTAATACTCGCTAAGGTAATCACAACTTACTACTGACAAATGCTACTGCTGTGACCTTTTCTGAATATAGAGTTAAATCTGTATATTGACAGACCAAGTCTTGCAAGTGATCTTTTGTTATGAATAACTTGGGTTTGCAAACTAGGCTTGCTATCAATTTTCTGGAAGGCGTATAATTCTGATTATCAATGTTGTTGAACTACGTGTATCAGGATATTATTGAGAGCAAAGCACCAGGCTTGATGAAGGATGCTGAAAGGTTCCTAGTTTTAAGCAATATTGATCGCCTGTGGAAGGAGCACTTACAAGCACTTAAGTTTGTTCAACAGGCTGTTGGTTTACGTGGATACGCACAACGGGATCCACTTATTGAATACAAGCTTGAAGGCTATAATCTTTTCTTAGAGATGATGGCACAGATAAGAAGAAATGTTATATATTCCATATACCAGGTGTGTATCAAATTAAAAGTTAAAAACTTTTTCATCAGAAACATGTTGGTCAAATATATCAAGCTTTCCAATTCTAATTTTGTATTTGTATTTTATTATATGGCAGTTTCAACCGGTGATGGTAAAGAAGGATGGAGACCAAAGAGAGAATAACAATTCAGTTGTCACAAATGGTAGGAGGAGTAATAATAACCCTGATCCGTTGAGCTCTGTCGATCCTTCAGCAGCTGCGACCCCCCAATCTAGTGCTTAACATCTACATGGACCTACACGGTTATCCCTGCAGAAGATGAAAAGGAAGATGCCGAGAAAATGGAAGCTTCATTCCATTGTATTGATTGGTATATATTACTGTACAATTGGTTGTAATGTAAAATTTTGGACGAAGAGGTGTTAAATCTCCAAACGTGTTTCTTAAGAATAGGAAAAGGCGGAGGAGGGTGTTCAATCTACCGCATTACAGAAAATAGGACCGAAAGAATGGGAAATTTGTTGTAACACTACGATGATCATAATGATAGAAATTGCAAGATTACTGTATCTCTGTTCCATTCATTGGCTTGATCATAAGAAGCTAGCTGCATGGTCAGGCAGACATAGTACATACAAACAATCTCTGAAACTGAAACAGAAACAGCACCTACAACTGTTGTCTTCAACATCTACATGCATAGGAGGCTCATCTCTGAACTTCTCCTTGTGTTGTGGTAAGCATTTGAGAAGAGTTGAGACTGAAGAGTTGAGGCCTTCAGTTCCGACACCGAGTTGCATTATATTGCCACTAAGAATCTCCTCAAAAAGTAGATTGATGGCATTTCCTTTAGCCTGCAAAACAGAAGAGCAAACGACTCAAGGGAAATGGCTAAAGTTGGAGCACTCAATGCTTTTCAGTAGCTAGTTACCTTAACACCAATGGCAATGGCTGTTTTGAGTTTGAGAAGTTGGCCCAATCTTAAAAAAGCTCCCTCGTTATCTTTGAGAAAGATGACTGGGACCTTCCCTGAAAGAGCCAAGCTTGGCAGATGCTTTGACAGCCATCGTGGGTTGCAATCGGATGCGATCACAACAGCCTGAAGCTTTCGCATGCTGCTGCTGCTTTACCTGCTAAGCTGCTTGCTCTTGCTGTTGATGCCATGCGTTCAAGCACGCGCGCCACGTCATTCACCCCTATTGCAAATTGTTGCTACAAACACAATACAGTTATTCATCACACTTGTTGCAGTGTGTCTGAAGAGGTCCCAACTTCGAATCCTCTTTCCCGTTGGATTAAAAAACAAACATGTTATCAAACAAAATACATGATGAATTGGATCCAAATGCACAAACCTTGAACCACATCTTTTCTGGTAAGGACTTGCCATCCACAAGTCTTTCTGACTCTATTTTTCTGTGTAATAAAATAAAAAGCATTAGACTAATACTGTTGTTGTTGTTGGATAATAAGTCTCGCTCAAGTTAAAATCTATTGACCTCCCAATTTGTTGGAGAAGACGATTAAGACGTTCCCCTTCATAGAAACTACATGTTTAACAGAGATTAAGCAACTTCGTAACACAATGTATTTGTCGACAAAGACAATTAATTAGAACTCAGAAAGTATCAAATACCCAAAGGAGAAAGGACGCACGTACTCTTGGAAAAAGGCAGACTTGGAAGCATGGATGTTTTTGTTTATGGGTGGCATGTTTATGCACACCCACTGCTTCATGAAAAACCTCTACCAGTTTGGTTAAGAATTTTAGCAAAACGGTAGTGAGGAAGAGAGGCTCAGTGCCCCAGTAGAAGCGCCAAGCTTTGGAATGATATTAACTTTATGACTCGAACAAGAGTGTGGAATGATATTTTCAAGTGCACGGAACGGAACGAAACAAATGAAAAATTGTGCATCAAGTCTGATTTATTTATACATTTTGTTACAATTTAATATTTGTTATGACTTAGGAGAGGGTTGGAAAAAATAAATGAATGGAACATATGATATCGGTTGGTTGGCAACTTTTTGAGGGTCAAAGGATCTTAGAAGAAAGGGAGAAACCCAAAACTAATGCAATTAAGTAGATAGGAAAAAGGGAGGAGTGACATGAAATTTGAAATTTGGAGGAAGAAAGAGTGAGAAAGGCTAAGTGGGAAAGAAAAGGGAAGGAAGGGAAGGGGGAGTCATGTTTTTGGGTTTGTAAATAATAGGTATTCGTTGTTGTCAATAAACATTGACAAATTAAATGGAGAACAAAAGAAAAATCAGCAGCTACAATCATGGTGTGGTATGGTATCCAAGGACCAACGTCCTGTGCACGTTTGTTCAGGTGGTGAATGTGCTTCTGCTACTTGGATTGCTCGGCGGTGCTGCTCCCTGGTCTGTCAAGGGCAGCCCACACTGCAGCAATCAGACCAACTCAGGAGCAATTCGACCTCACAGTGTCGCCATCGCTGAATTTGGCGCTGTAGGAGATGGGGCCACCCTAAACATAAAAGCCATTCACAATCCTATAGGTCACTAGTGTCAATACTAAGCTTATTGCCAGAATTCTGAAATGTTGTTTGTGAGAAATTGCCAAGTTTATTGTGCATTCAGGATAGCTTAATTATTGCGGTGATTATTGGTGCTAGTTCCAAAAGTATAAATTATGTTCAATCTCCAGTCCAGATAAGAGTTGAACTCCAAGTTCAATAGGGCAGTGCTATGCTATCTGTTTTGACCTTGTGGACACATTTATAATATTTTAGCTCATAATACTGAGTAACTTCTTCTGTAATGTTCCAGAACTCCGATGATTGCCCAATTGTTGAACCATTACCAGCCTACGGTCGAGGAAGGGAGTTGACAGGAGGAAGACATCAAAGTCTCATCTAGGGATGCAATTTGACGGACATTATCATAACTGGTTGGTAATATTTGATGCGGAATCGGCTCTGTTATATATATATACTTTGTTTGATTTGTAGATGTTGCTGCTTTCATCATGCAGGTGATAATAGCACCAGTGGTGACCAAGGTAGCATCTGGTGGGATTGGTTCCGTAATAAAACCTTGAATTATACAAGGCCCCATTTGTTGGAGTTGATAAACTCGACTGGGGTTGTCATTTCAAACCTGACCTTCCTAAGTTCACCATTTTGGACCCTTCACCTGCATATTGCAGGTTAGTTTTATGATTCATCCACAAGGATTGGCTATCACCTTTTGTCCTTGCTTAGTCAACTGAAGTGCATTGAGTATTATTTGAACACTATGGAAAGTGGTAAGATTTTATGAATTATGGTGGGACTGAACAGCCATGTTACTATCCATAATCGGACAACCCTTTCTCCTCTAAGGTCTCGAAACACGACGGCATTGATCCAGGTGAATCACCAAAATCTCCTTTAAAGATGATTATACAAATATAAATAATTACAAACACCAATCACTCATGGTTGTCTTGTCATACAAATATGTCAAAACCAACTGCACTTAGGGTAGTTTGTAAAAAGCCCGTGGGGTGCTCAGCTTAACTTCTCACTATAGAACAAAAATAAGGGAAACATCATAGTTTTGCTGCATGTGCGGATCAAATGTTAATCCTTTACCACACAAATGCGCCTGATTATCCACCGTCGTTGTTGTGGACCGTCACTCTCCCCTTGAAAATTGCTGAGCTCAAATAAGCACATGATTCACTTTCATTTTTTACCAGCTGCATCAACTTTAAACTACGTTCTACCCCCTTCATTCAGCAGGTTGAACTATGAGCACACAAATTTTTTCTTACCCATCCATTTTATTGCATCCAGACTCTTCAGATAATCTCTGCATTGAAGACTGTCATATTAGTACTGGTGATGAACTGGTTTTCATCAAAAGTGGGTGGGATGAGTATGGCACTTTATATGGTCGTCCCAGTAGAAACATCATCCTTCTAAGAATTACTGGTAAAACTGAAACAAGCGCAGGAATTGCAATTGGAAGTGAGATGTCGGGAGTTGTGTCAGAAGTTCATGCAGAAGACCTCCACTTTTTCGGTTCCAAAACAGGTATTAGAATAAAGACCTCCCCAGGAAAGGGTGGTTATGTGAGAAATATATATGTATCAAAATTCAAACATGACCTTGGATGGTATAGGAATAGCTATAAGGTTCACCAGTCAGTATGAGGAGCGCCCAGATGAGTTTTACGACCCAAATTTTAGTGAAGTTCATTTCGATGAAAGTAAAAGTACATTGAATGGCGAGTAAAGTTTAAAAGAATTACATCCAATGGGTGGTATAATAATTTTAAGAGTGCATATACATTAGTCTCCAAAAAAACCGCATAAGATATCAAGAGTACACACACAGGTGGTAAATGAACCTTTCTCAAAGGTTGAGAATCAATTTTCTACTAAGCACAATCCTCCCT
This sequence comes from Malus domestica, assembly GCF_042453785.1. NCBI lineage: Eukaryota > Viridiplantae > Streptophyta > Magnoliopsida > Rosales > Rosaceae > Malus > Malus domestica. Next base: position 34,492,253 of record NC_091677.1, read on the forward strand.
ATCTCGGAGATGCCTCATTCCCATCCTTCTTTATAACAGAACACAAAACCTGCCTTGATATGTAGGTCTCCAGCTCCCTCGACACCTCCGTCAATTTCAAGTCAAAATTGTTTCGGTATTTTTGTTTTGGTGACGGCGCAATGCCAGATGACGTTGTTGGCGAGCCAGAAAACCGCCTTCTTGGGCTTGAAAACTTTCTGCCGGGTGACCCAGGCATCCACCCTTTGGATATAAGAGGTGTTAAGCCTGATCCTATAGCAGTAGCCGTGCTTTTATCTGTGCTCGTCATCAGTGGTCCACGTTTGGTCTCTAACGGTAGGGGTTTCAATGAATCCTCTTCTGTAGGCGGCTTCTGTTTCACAATCCGTTCTCTGGCTTTCTCTGCTGCTATCAATGCTTTCTCTTTGCTCAACTTGATCAGTCTCCAGGGGTCAATGCTGACACGGAAGCCTTGTTTCTTAGTTGAGGTAAAGGGCTGAGGATCGCTATCAATTCTTATGGACAACCTTCGGTTGTTCTGTAACTTTAAATGGCAATTTATTCCATAAGTCATGTGGCAAATAGACTTGTATGCCTTCTGAAATCTGAAGATGCAAAACTAGGGAAGGCTGTATGTATGCCGTATAAGATATAGACTTTACCTGAGTTGCACCGCTTCCTCTGCATATAAACCGCGATATGAATGAGGCTTTTTCAGGTGAATCAAAATCGCTACTCACATCCGAGGAGAAATCTGAATCGACATCGAATGGATCCATTTCTATGGATTGGCTCTCCTCTTTCATTGCCAGGATATAGTCATATGTTCTCATTCCCTGCAGCAGGAATTTGTTGTGCCAAAAGTTTCAGTGAGATAGAGCATTAGATATACTGTTACTGTGAGACTGGAATTTGGCAAATAATGAGGAATGTTGGGTCAATAGCATATGAGAAATTGAGAATTGACAAGTACCTTCCGTATGAGAACCACATGAAAGAAAAAAAGCTGTCCCATTGCTGCTGAACCATAAGCTATCATTAAAGTCAGCAAAACCTGCAAGATTTGCATGGAGTTGGAACAAGTAACTGAGTGATGATTGTGATGGAGATTTGAGACAAGATTAATTACCGATATTGTAGCAAGAACGCTTCTTGGGAATTCCACGTAGAGCTTCCTCTTCAGTTCCTGTTCTATTCCATTTTTATCTGAGAAGCACCTGACGAATATGGCAATTGCAGTTGATCCTTCTATGATTAGCTGTGTCACCGGAAGCAGTAAGTTTGTTACCATGGGACAGAAAACAGGTGTAGCAAAGTCACTAAAATCTCAACTTGTAACTTACCAATAACAAAACGAAAATCATAAGGAGAATGAATGTGGTGTAGTTCTTTTTCCCGATGCAGTTGTTTAACCACTGGAAGATAGAAACAATTCAGTTTCAAACTGAAATAACATATCTTAAATAAAATACTTGCTATTTGTTCTTTCAAATTGAACGAGAAAAACAAGGACAAGATTCAACATTTCTCACCCTGCAGTGGTGGTCGAATCCATCAACGCAACGGTTGCAGGTCCTGCAGTGCTTACTGTGTTTTTTCACCTGCAAACAGAATTACAATTACTTGTGTAAATACAAATTATGTGATGAGAGTGAGATATCTAAGCTCGGAATAGGATTAGGGGTTAGGGATTAATCCGTTGTTTACCTCAAAGTCGCAGAGTGCGCAGAAAGAGATGTCGTCTTCCCTGAAATCAGGAGAGACAGCGTCTTCCTTCATGAGGACAAAGGGAAACGGGAGCAAGGGATCCAACTGAGCGGCGGTCATCCATGGATCGAGATACCTCCTCCTTATAAAAGTCCTGAGGATCTTCCTCTCCACCCTCCTAAAGAAGGTGACTACAATCTGGCCGAGAAGGAAGCCGTAGTTGAGCTTCGGAAGTCCTTTGCCACCTTTAGGTTTCTTCTTGTTCTTCTTCTTAAGGCTGGTTCTGTCAGATGGGTCAGTGGCTGTGCACCTTATGAAGAGAAACATGACCGATACAGCCTGAAATTCATATTTCAAATTTCAAGATTAAAATGAATTCACTCAGATATGAGATGTCATGCTGATATCGATTGATAGAGAAGAGTAGAGTAGAGTACCACAAAGGAAAAGACGGTGGTAACCGTGATTTCGGCGGTTCTATTTCCGAGGAAAAGTCCGAGGAATGTGTAGAAGACCACCACAAGAAAACTGTAAACTGCAATTCCAACAATCTGCAACTCCCACATTTACGTTTGGTTTCGCAAAGTTACCAAATGAAACCAAAATATGAAATGAAACCAAGCGAGTCGGAGTTACCTGGAGAGGATGGAAAGGGCGTTGCCAGCCATGGCGTCTCCTGTTCATTTCCAACCACACTAGGCTAGACTAGTTGCTAATCGTCTTGCCGGTTGCTCCTTCTCCAAACACAGAACCAGTACTGCTGACTAATTTGTGTCTTTTGTCTTTCCTTGTAAATTCTGAGCAGATCCAGTCCAATCCTCTTCTTGTTTACTTAACTCTCTCTCTCTCTCTCTCTCAACGGTCGACTCTCAATGTGCCTTTGAAATTTGAAATTTGCAGGAATGAAATCGTCTACTTATTAGGCCCACCCAGCACACATGTTTTACACATTGAGCCCACTAAACATCTTAATACTCATTAGGCCTGGCCCACTACATATCTAATTTGATCAAATTTCTCTCTCTTTAGGAGCCTTGTATATAGAGACAAAAACATACAATATATTTCATGGAATTCTACTAGTTTTAAACATTTTAATGATAGACAAAAACGTTTATATTCCAAATAAAATTTTGACATAGTATATTTTATTGAGAGACAAAAACACATAATAAAATTTTAACATATTATATTTGTCATCTTTTATGAGATGCTCCAACTGAGTTATTGCCATCAACTTTTCCCCCAGCCCCATTTCTTCCTCTCCCTCAACTGCTCTCGGCCTCCAAAAATATGAGATCCCTACACTATTTTTTGCACGATTTTTCTCCTCCATTTCCATTAAATTCTAAACTTATAAGACAACGTTCCTAAATCTGCGGCTTCCACTATTTTTGTTCAAAATCACCGACCCACTCAAACTTCACCACTTTTTTCAATTCAAGCTTGTTTTTGCAATATCAGTTTGGGAAAAAGTAAGCCCGCTAAGCCCCACCATTTTTGGAAAACTATTATATGAATAGGTTTTATGTGTGTCACGTCATCAAACTAACAAAATAGTTTAACGGATTTAGACAGCATATACAAAATTGATGTGTGGTGATTAAATTCACTGACCACCACATTTATGTGTGCACAGAGGTCAGTCCTTATCAAACAAGTTTATAGCTAATAGCTTGTACTTTGTTAGTTGTTAGAGCATTCCTAATGGGAGCCTTGTTCTCTTTGGGCCTACCATATTTGTAGCTTCAATGAAATTTTTTATCTAGAATAAGCAAGAAAATTGAGCTACATCCATCACATGGGCTAGCAACTTCAATTTTTGGGTAGAAAAAATTAGGCTTCATCTAGTCCAAAAAAATATCAAACCCACACCAAATTGAGGGTCCAGTCTTGGTTTTTTTTATTTATTTTTTATTTATTTAATGAGTGAGCCCCATTTTTAATTCCATAACATGATTTTAAGGGTTTATTTTTCAACTGTTTAGGATTTTAAAAGTTATTTTCAGCCGATTGTTTGATTAACAAAACATATACAAACAACGACTATTTTGTGTGTGTTATTGATTAGAAAAAAATGTTATGCTTTGTGTTTAATTTTCTAGATTAAAAATTCATAAAAAAAAAAGTGATGATATTTAACTTGGTAGTTTAGAGACCTAAACCGAAACAAATCATTGGTAGTTTAGAGACCTAAACCGAAACTGTAGACATCGAAATTTCAGTAAATAAATGTTGACCGATAAATCAAAGTTTCAACGCTCATGTATTACATAAATTTTACACGTAGCGTGTGTCTAAACAAAAAATCGAAATAGTTGGAAAAGTCATCAAACAGGACACATGTCAACACCTGGCAGAAACGACTTATTTCATCTGGGATATTATATTCAAAATTAGGCCTTGGAAATTTCTATAAATAGAAGGCTAATTCATTCATTTATGGGAACCAAAATCATTAGGCAAAACTCTTGAAGCTCTGAAGCTCTGAAACTCTGAAGCTCTCAAGCATCCAGATTCCCGAAGAATCAAGAAAGCGTTCTTCGTTCATCGTTCATCCTAAGATCAAGCCCCAACGGCCCTTTGGATCAACAATCATCCACCAATTCAAGATCAAGCCCCGACGGCCCTTGAAGAAAGTGTTCTTCGTTCTTCGTTCATCGTTCATCCAAGATCAAGCCTCGACGGCCCTTGGATCAACCATCCACCAATTCAAGATCAAGCCCTGACGGCCCTTGAAGAAAGCACCATCGTTCATCATCCGTTCATCCAAGATCAAGCTCCAACGGCCCTTTGGATCAACAAACGTCGACAAATCCACACATCCAACCGTTCTTCAAGATCAAGCCCAAAAGCCCTTGGAGATCCGTTCGTCACTGTTCATCCAAGACCAAGCCCCAACGGCCCTTTGGATCAACAAACGTCGACAAATCCACACATCCAACCGTTCTTCAAGATCAAGCCCAAAAGCCCTTGAAGATCCGTTCATCATTGTTCTTCAAGATCAAGCCCAAAACCCCTTGGAGATCCATTCATCACTGTTCTTCAAAGATCAAGCCCAAAAGCCCCTTTGAAGATCCGCTCAAATCCACCTTCAAGATCAAGTCCACGACCCTTGAAGAACGTTCATCCTTAGATCAAGCCCAACGGCCCTTTGGATCAATCACATATCCACAAATACACACCTTACGGAGATTGAATCAGAGGATCAAATTTAAGAGAGATTGTAACCCAAAATCATCAAATACAAATATTTGTTTGTGCACGTTGTTCTTGTCTCTTTCGTTTCGGGAATTTTCCGTGTTCACAAATTGGCACGCCCAGTGGGACAATCTCTGCCTCTCATCTCTTTCTCCGTTCAAGGAATCCAAGCACACCTCAAAATCAATGGCATCAAGCAAGGGACAAGCCATTCTTGCAACCACTGAGGGAAAGATCCTAAGCACTTCTGCCGCAAACGGACAATCCATTGGCGCCACAACCGCTCCTCAACATGCCACTTCAAAATTGGTGCCGCTAAAAGAGCAAGGGGAGCATCCAAGGTGTGAGTATGTCATCAACCTGACCTCACTGGGGGCACCGAAGCATGATGTTGGGGCACACACGATGACGTCCCAAAGCAGCCAACGACGTTCTTCGTCAGCATCCTGGATGTCTAAAGGAAAGTCACGTCTATTGGTCGCACAAGTCATGACTATCGGCGTTACCTCCGTTGAAGAACAACTGGCTCAAATGAATGAAGCGATTGCAAGGCTAACACAGATTGTGGAAGAAAAAGACTTGCAAATTGCCGACTGGAGCCACAGGACGGCGAGAACCCCAACCCAGAGAATGATCCACTAAAGAGAAGAGACGACGAAGAAGATGAGCCTCAGGTGGAGAAAAACGATGTGAAGCCGGAGCCAGACCAAGCAGCGGCACTCATGGGATCTCTTTCTATCCAGCAACTGCAGGAGATGATCACCAACACCATCAAGGCACAGTACGAAGGGAGCTCACATACCTCATTGTTCTACTCGAAGCCCTATTCCAAGAAGATTGATGCCCTAAGGATGCCAAGGGGTTATCAACCACCAAAGTTCATGCAATTTGATGGAAAAGGAAACACAAAGCAGCACGTTGCACATTTCGTCGAAACTTGCAACAACGCGGGGACGGAGGGAGACTACCTCGCCAAGCAGTTTGTGCGCTCGCTGAAAGGAAACGTCTTTGAGTGGTACACGGATCTGGAGCCTGAGTCCATCAACAGTTGGGAGCAATTGGAGCGGGAATTCCTCAATCGCTTCTACAGCACCCGCCGCACTGTGAGCATGCTAGAGCTAACGAGCACAAAGCAGTGGAAAGACGAGCCAGTCATTGACTACATCAATAGATGGCGCACTCTAAGCCTCGACTGTAAAGACAGGCTCTCGGAAACCTCTTCAATTGAGATGTGCATCCAAGGCATGCAATGGGGTTTGCAATACATCCTTCAAGGCATTAAACCACGGACCTTCGAGGAATTGGCCACTCGCGCCCATGACATGGAACTGAGCATCGCCCATCATGGGAAGAAAGAACCAATCGTCGACTACAAGAACGACAAAGTTCTTGGGACAAAGGTGGAAAAGGCTGCATGGAAACCCACCAAGGAAGCGATGCCGGTCAACACAGCTCCCGTCAAAATCTCCACACGAGGTAAGGCGATTCAAACCGAAGCTTTTCGTGATCAAAAGATGCGTAGACGCACTTTGAAGGAGCTTGAAGAGAAGATTTATCCATTCCCCGACTCTGATGTAGTTGCCATGCTGGATGACCTGTTGGACAAGAAGGTGATCAGTTTGCCTGAGTGCAGACGGCCGGAAGAGATGAATCATACCGACAACCCAAGATACTGTAAATTTCACCGCTTCATCAGTCATTCAACGGAAAAGTGCTTCGTACTGAAAGATCTCATCCTGAAGCTATCACAACAAGGGGAAATCGAGCTTGACCTCGAAGACACGGCTGCGGCACACACTACTACTATCGTGTTTGAATCACTCGATCCTGTGCATCTCCGAAGCATGCATGACCATTCCCGTCAATGTTCAAGTCACATGGCACCTCCTACACAACCATCACCGGGGGCAAGCAACCAAGATGCATCTACTGGTGATAAGAAAGGGTGGACATCGGTAACCTACAAAAAAACGAGGAAGCCAAGACCACAAGCCACAAGGCCAAAAGAGGAGCCTAAACCCGCCCCTCGAACTTCAGTCTTCGAAAGGCTGAATTATTCAAAACCTAGAATTGCAGCACTTGATCGCCTCAGTGGTCGAGACCAAACTTCCGTCTTCAAAAGGCTTGAGACGCCAATACCGCAAAGATCAGTCTTTGAAAGGTTATCAAAACCTAAGAAACAAAGCGGCACAGCTAGATCTCCTCCGCAACGGTCGGCTTTGGACAGACTCGAAGAAACTAAGAAGCTTTCTAGAAACAGAAAGACAACGCCAAAGGGAGAGAAGCTCTATAGTCTAGCAGGAAAAGACGATGTTCAAAGCTTGATTCCTTCAAGGATGAGGCGCCAAGCAACTTTGGAAGTCGACACAAAAGGACCATTGAAGGTAAGAAGGCGCACCATCATCTACACCGGCCAATCTTCACGGCAACAAACCCAAGAGGACCGCACTGAAGAGAGGGCCCAAGAAGACAAAGAAGACGAAATCCTGGAAGAAGACATCACTTTCGGCTCTGTCAACTCAAAATTTTCACCTCAATCGCTGGGGGCATGCTCTAAAAACATGCCAGTCAAGCCGAGTGAAGTTGAAGGATGGACTTATGTCACTCCGAAGAAATTGCACAAGAAGCATATGTCTTCTCCACAAGCTCACCAATGGGAAATGGGGCAAAACAGCTCCTATTCACCTCCAGAACAATGTGAAAGTGTTGGAGATAATGAAACTTTGACACGAAGATCATCCATCCCCATCACGATGCGTGACATCTTCCCAGAAGACTTCTTCAACTACTCAGTCAAGGCTCCTTGCTATGAAGATTGCGAGGAACAACTCTCTCAGATCGCTTGACGAACCAAAGCTCATTGTCTGCAAGAGCCTAAACTGCAAAGACACAAAGCTCCTTGTCCGCACGAGCCTAAACTGTAGGACAAAATGCTCCTTGTTCGCACGAGCCTAAACTGCACGAACCAAAGCTCCTCGTCTGTACGAGCATAAAAGGCAACACCAAAGCTCCTTGTCTGTAAGAGCCTAAACTGCAAGACACAAGGCTCCTCGCCTACATGAGCCTAAAACTGCATGGCACTAAGCTCCTGGTCTGCACGAGCATAAAAGGTAACACTAAAGCACCTTGCCTGCACGAGCTGAAACTGCAACACGGCACCAAATGCTCCTTGTCTGCACGAGTTGAAACTGCAAACACATCCAACCGTTCTTCAAGATCAAGCCCAAAAGCCCTTGGAGATCCGTTCGTCATTGTTCATCCAAGATCAAGCCCCAACGGCCCTTTGGATCAACAAACGTCGACAAATCCACACATCCAACCGTTCTTCAAGATCAAGCCCAAAAGCCCTTGAAGATCCGTTCATCATTGTTCTTCAAGATCAAGCCCAAAACCCCTTGGAGATCCATTCATCACTGTTCTTCAAAGATCAAGCCCAAAAGCCCCTTTGAAGATCCGCTCAAATCCACCTTCAAGATCAAGTCCACGGCCCTTGAAGAACGTTCATCCTTAGATCAAGCCCAACGACCCTTTGGATCAATCACACATCCACAAATACACATCTTACGGAGATTGAATCAGAGGATCAAATTTAAGAGAGATTGTAACCCAAAATCATCAAATACAAATATTTGTTTGTGCACGTTGTTCTTGTCTATTTCGTTTCAGGAATTTTCCGTGTTTACAAATTGGCATGCCCGGTGGGACAATCTCTGCCTCTCATCTCTTTCTCCGTTCAAGGAATATAAGCACACTTCCAAAATCAATGACGTCAAGGAAGGCTCAAGCTGTTCCCATAACCGGCGCAAAGAACAAAGGCGCCCTCGTCGCAAGTGGTGTCACGTTGGGTATCACGACTAGAAGCAAAGCAAAAGCTACTTCTGCCACCTCTTTCACCTCTGCATCAACTCTGCCAGGGGAACGAGAGTACCCCAGGCTGGCATAGCACCGTATATAAAGGAAAAAAAAATAAAATAATAATAATAAAATAATATATATATGTATATATATCATGGTGCGGTGTGAGTATAAGGGCCATCATTTCATTAGTGATGGTGGGTGTAAGCACCACGAAAGGAAAAGAAAGAAAAGGGAAAAGCAAAGGTGGTGCTTCAGGCACCATGTGCAAAGAAATTAAAAATATATATATATATATATATATATATAAAATAAATAAATTAATTAAAAATTAATTTAAAAAAAAAAAAAAGACCATGTGCAGAAAAAGAAAGAAAATATATATATATATGTATATATGTATATATATATATATATATATATATATATATATATATATATATATATATATATATATATATATATATATATATATATATATAAAGAAGTAAGTGGATCCTTGGTGGCTAGCACCATGCAAAAAAAAAGGGGAAAAGGTTTTGGAATGGTGAATCAGTCCATGAAAAAAAATTAATATGTATGTATGTGTGTGTGCATAATATATATGTTTACAGCAAAAAAAAAATAAAATCAAATCAAAATCAAATTTACAAGAGGGGATCTTCAAGGACGATCAGGTGCCGCCTCACCACTCGGCGAAGCTCCAGAAATGAGAGGCGCCGGAGGCTGACTATTTGAAGCCACACCACTCGGCGGAACTCCAGGAAGAGTAGGCATCGAAGGTTGATCATTTGTAGCTTCATTACGCGGTACAGCCCCAGAAGACGAAGGCAAATGCTGCTGGAACAAACCCACAAACCTCTGATGATCAAGTAAAATATGACCATCAGATTCCTGCATCTGATCAATCTTCCTCTTCATGTTTGTCGCATAGTTATGTGCGAGCTTATGCAATTGTTTATTCTCCTGCTTAAGCCCTCTAATCTCCTGTTTGAGACTCGTCACTTCAGCCGCCAATGATTCAACTTGACGGGTTCGAGCAAATAGGCGTTGAGCCATATTAGACATAGAACCTGCACACTGCACACTGAGAGCCAGAGAATCCTTAACAGCCAACTCATCAGACTGTTTGGAAAGTAGTCTGTTATCCCTGGGAGTGACAAGATTTCGAGCCACCACCGCAGCGGTCATATCATTCTTCACCACCGAATCCCCAACGGTAAGAGGACCAGTAGGGGATATGAAGGATGGGCGCCATATGTTGTCTGGAGAAGGCGGGACTGCCTCTTCACCAAGATTCAAGTCAAAACGACGGTCGGAGGGTCCAGACATTTTCAAAGTGTTGAAGGAAAAAGAGATCGGACAAATCAAGATCTTAGAAGTGCAAGAAGGGAATTTCTACAAGCGAAAATTCAAGTGTGCTTTGAAACGAACTGCATGCCTCTATAAAAAATCAGCACTCGACGGGATTTCAGAGATCGAAGAGGCGGGCTCAGAATTCGAAGAGGCCATTCAAAAATCGAAGAGGCAAGCTCAGAAATCGGAGAAGCATCTTGCTTTTCCAGACGCATCGGCACCCGTCACACGCAAACTCAGCTTTGCGGAAATCACGGGTAATTTGTCGAAGCGCCGATCCCAGATATCGAAGAGCCGCCAGTCTTTTTCAACCTCGTCAACACCTGTCATATGCACACTCAACTTTGCGCAAATCACGGGCAATTTGTCGAAGATTTTCGGTGAAGGAGAAAGCACGTGAAGTTTACTGTTCAATCACGCATTGGTTGCCGACATGAGTGAAAGAATAGTACCTCTACATGTATCAAAGAACTTCCTATAAATGTCCACCTTCGCCTTCCATAGCAAGGCAGACATACAGAGCCTTTCTTCATCTCCAAAAAATGCTTTCCCAACGAAGCCTCTCGAGTCATTCAATGTTCCTTATTCCTTGGGGTACCTCTGCAAGCCAATGACTCCAAAGCAAAAGTATCTCATATCACCAGGGTAGAAAGCAAGAGTATCTCATATCATGCGTTCTCCCTGTCCTTTCCTTTGTCCTTGTTCCTACCTACAAAGACAAGGATAAAGAAAACAATATGCCGGAACTTCCACTCAAACTCAGGTAAGGAACCGACTGCTGGGAACCCTTCCCTGATTGCCTACCTAGCATTGCTCTCGAGTACTCGTCTCTCATTGCTGCTGTACTTCCAAAGAAGCTGCCACATCTGCCTGAAGAACAGATAAAGGCAAGTGAAAATGATACCTTGCAGCATGTGGAGACAACGTGTAGAAGAAACAAGCAGAGAAAAATGCGGTATGCACAGTCAACTCAGCAGAAGGAGTCCGAACTGAGGAACTCGAGAAGCTGCCACATCTGCCTGAAGAAACAAGCAGAGAAGAATGCAGCATGCACAATCAACTCAGCAGAAAGAGTCTGAGATGAAGAACTCGAGAAGATGCCGCATCTGCCTGAGGAACAATTAAAGGAAATGAAAATGATACCTTGAAGCATGTGGAGACAAGTGCAACAAAGCACGTGCTGAGTCATCCGCTACTTCTTCAAAATCAAAAGTATCTCATATCATCAGGGTTGCAATCACTCTGGACGGTAAACTCGTTTTGACCCTCAAATTCTTGGGTCGACTTACTAGGCGTTGTGGGCTGCACGTGCCGATTCACCACCCTTGAATCGAATCCTTAAAGATCAAGTCACCAACTGGAAGAAGAGCCCATCAATCTTGAAGATCATACCGTTGACCAAACTGCTCAGGTGTGAATTAAAAAGATTGAACAAAGAAATAGGCTGTCACCTTTACCTCGTGTCTGCTTGCCATGTGTTCGAATCAACCTTCGAGAACAAGCCTCAAAGGCCCTTGAAGAAGCTTCCAGCCAAAGTTCAAGATCAAGCCTCAACGGCCCTTGAAGAAATCACAAATCCGATTCAAGATCAAGTGTCTACCACCCTTGAATCAAATCCAGTTCAAGAATAAGCTGTGGAAAGTCAACAATTGGAGGAAACCAGAAAATCCTCCAACCCAGTTCAAGAATAAGCTGTGGAAAGTCAACAATTGGAGGAATCCAGAAAGTTCTCCAATCCAGTTCAAGATCAAAGCTGTGGAAAGTCAACAAGTGCAACAAAATACGTGCTGATTCATCCACTACCAAAGCCAAAGATCATCTACCACATGAAGTTCCTTGTGGTCCAATTTCAACCTTCAAGATCAAGCCTCGACGGCCCTTGAAGAAATTTCAAACAAAAGTTCAAGAATAAGCCTCAACGGCCATTGAAGAAATTTCAAACAAAAGTTCAAGAACAAGCCTCAACGGCCCTTGAAGAAAGCTCCAGCCCAATTCAAGATCAAGCATCGATGGCCCTTGGATCGACATCTATATTAAGTGACTTCAAAACGCATCTCCTACACGCGACAAGCACATGTATACGACGCGCCTTGAAGTGGGGGCATTTGTAGACATCAAAATTTCAGTAAATAAATGTTGACCGATAAATCAAAGTTTCAACGCTCATGTATTACATAAATTTTACACGTAGCGTGTGTCTAAACAAAAAATCGAAATAGTTGGAAAAGTCATCAAACAGGACACATGTCAACACCTGGCAGAAACGACTTATTTCATCTGGGATATTATATTCAAAATTAGGCCTTGGAAATTTCTATAAATAGAAGGCTAATTCATTCATTTATGGGAACCAAAATCATTAGGCAAAACTCTTGAAGCTCTGAAGCTCTGAAACTCTGAAGCTCTCAAGCATCCAGGTTCCCGAAGAATCAAGAAAGCGTTCTTCGTTCATCGTTCATCCTAAGATCAAGCCCCAACGGCCCTTTGGATCAACAATCATCCACCAATTCAAGATCAAGCCCCGACGGCCCTTGAAGAAAGTGTTCTTCGTTCTTCGTTCATCATTCATCCAAGATCAAGCCCCGACGGCCCTTGGATCAACCATCCACCAATTCAAGATCAAGCCCTGACGGCCCTTGAAGAAAGCACCATCGTTCATCATCCGTTCATCCAAGATCAAGCTCCAACGGCCCTTTGGATCAACAAACGTCGACAAATCCACACATCCAACCGTTCTTCAAGATCAAGCCCAAAAGCCCTTGGAGATCCGTTCGTCACTGTTCATCTAAGATCAAGCCCCAACGGCCCTTTGGATCAACAAACGTCGACAAATCCACACATCCAACCGTTCTTCAAGATCAAGCCCAAAAGCCCTTGAAGATCCGTTCATCATTGTTCTTCAAGATCAAGCCCAAAAACCCTTGGAGATCCATTCATCACTGTTCTTCAAAGATCAAACCCAAAAGCCCCTTTGAAGATCCGCTCAAATCCACCTTCAAGATCAAGTCCACGGCCCTTGAAGAACGTTCATCCTTAGATCAAGCCCAACGGCCCTTTGGATCAATCACACATCCACAAATACACACCTTACGGAGATTGAATCAGATGATCAAATTTAAGAGAGATTGTAACCCAAAATCATCAAATACAAATATTTGTTTGTGCATGTTGTTCTTGTCTCTTTCGTTTCGGGAATTTTCCGTGTTCACATAAACAAATAACATAACTAAATTGTGATAAAATAATCCAATCCCATGGTTGTTATGAAATGAAAATCTTCTTTGATTTCGGAGAATGTGTCAATCAGAGAAATAAACCAACTAATGAGATTGAGATAAAATAATTAAATCCAATGGTTGTTATGAAATGAAATCTTATCTTGTCTAATTTCATAGAAACAAACCAACGAATGAGGTTGAGATAAGAGGACCTACAACAGTGCATAAGTGATGAAATCTGACTTTGTCATAATTTGAATTTTTTAGATTAAAAAGTTCATAAATTAAAATATAACACGTCCAAAAATCAAGTTAAGAAAAGTTAAGACAAAAATAAATTGACCATGTAATCAAATTACTACATAAATAGTATATATAGTCCCACATAGAACCCAAAAGATATACAGCGCCTTATTGGGAGAGATTCTTTTTTGGAGCCCCAAAGATTCATTGAAGCTCTAAATTGGGTTATATCCACCACTTTTCTAGCCCCATATACAGCCTCTTATTGAGAATGCTCTTATGACGTTGATAAACCTTTCCATTTATTTCAACCTCATATAAACCCATGACTACCTTGTAATGCAGGCTTTGCAGCACCAGATAAAGGTAAAAATGTGGTTTTTCGTTAAAAGTGAATAGTATCAGTAGCGTTTCGTTAAAACTCCCATTTTGTATTGCTGATTTCAGGCTTCTTTTTTTCCGTCAAATAACAAATCTATTAGATAGATATAAAATTAAAGAGTCAACGGAATTTGAATCCATGCCGTGGTGCAAAGCACTCCTCTCCACCACTATGATAGAGGATCACTTACTTGATTTAGGGCTTCTTGAGACTGACCACTCCTCTCCACAGTAACAAACGGAAATCCTTTCGTGTGTTGTGGATTCAGTCAATTGAATAATCTGGAGCAACATCTTAACATGTGAAAGCCAAAAAAAGTTTCCAAACTTATTACTTACGGTGCTGTCAAAGTGATGGCAAATACCTAGTTTTGTGCACAAGGAAGGTTATAGAAGCAGCCATTGATATTCAGATGAGTGTTATTATTTTCGTCCCATTGTCTAATCTCATCACTCACATTTTAATAAAAAAAATTAATTACAAGTTTGTTCTTTTGCAAAATGACCGCTACGGACCTTAAAAGGTATAATAATAATTTGAACGCGAAAATATAACAAGAGCTCTAGACTTGCATGAAATTGCAAAATGAATGGACAACATATAAACCTAATTTGCAAAAAATACATAAAAGACGACGATAGAAGAAATTTTTAGACAAAAAAGTGTGGATGCCATTTACAATTTATAAGGTGCTTGCAGTTGATAATGATTGGATACGATGGTAGTTATTATTAAAGTGCATAATCACACAACAGCAAAACATTTAAAAGGTCATTCATGTTTGCAATCTTGTTTCTGGGAATTTAATTCTGCATATTTGATTAAAAACAATAAAAAACAAAACTGGTGTAAAGAGAAAGTTGTAGATAATTGAGTTGGTTTTTCATAAGTGAGGATAAATAGGGGTACGACGGAATCCATGGAATTCAGGCAAAGTGAAAGAAAAAAAATAGAGATTCATAAGGGAGCGAAATTTGAGTTTAAAAAAAAAAAAAAAAAAAAATCAAGTCACATACGCAGACCATAAATGATGACAGAGCCTCACTGAGAGTTAAAAAGATTGCGAGACAAAGCTAAATGCGGAAAACTGAAATAAACGCACTCCCGTTTGTAATCTAGAAAAAACATGGTATAACCACCATGCCGGTTTTCATGGAGAAGTTATTGGCACCGATATCAGTAGTCGTCGCCTCTGGATATGACCTCTTTGCAGGTTGGCCGGAGTAAAATGGTATGCTCAAACTGAGAAACATAGCTGCCCTTAACATCACAGAGAGGAGGATAGGGCTGCCATAAAAAGAAAAAAAAATCAACAAGGTTCTTCATCAAAACCAATTGCAAGAAGCCTTATGGCCAAACACAACATATAATAAAAGCTACATTGTGATATATTGAAACGTTCCTCGGAAATTACATACTGTCAAATCTACATAAATTACTCATTTAAAAAATCATGCACATGTCTGACTGTGATTTTGGCGGTGGTTGGATAGTTAGCAAATTTAATTTACAGAGCAAGGAAGAGCAACCCAGATACACAAGAATCACATATTTCAAGTAGGTTTATTTTTTTTACCCTCGGTTCTTTATTTTCATCCTAAAATGACTTGAAGATATTTCCAGAGACACTCAATTAGGTAAACTACAAAATAAAATCCCCTTTCCTCAAGCATGTTAGAACGTCAATTTAAAGACTTGCAACCATCTGAAATTGGACCCATTCACCTGATTCTAGACCAGCAATTTCAGCTTCAGTCTAGAATCGGTCTGGAACCATAACATATGCAAGTACTATACAATAAACTCTATTTGTGTGACAGCAACTAAGGCCACTGCGACCAGAGAGCAAATTCAGTTTACAGGAAAACTATTTCACAGCATAAAGAAATCGAACTAAGCCATGCTTCACAATATCAGATAGTGATGAAAAATTAGTGTAGAAGCACAGCTGTAACGACTATTAATATACCTACATTTCGATGAGCAAGTTGTTTGATGAAAATTACCTGCACAATGCCGGCATCACACAGATTCTTTAGTGCCATAAGATACTTAGTCTCTCCAAGGCGGTCTAAGTAACGCCTGCAGAAGGCCAATGTGGAGAAGTTCTTGTTAATTGTTGCTAGCAATTGCTTTGCCCTGGGCAACCTCAGTGGGATGTGGCCAGCTTCAAAATTTTTCATGTAATGGCTGCACTCTAGATCTTCTCTGACATACCCTTTCCCTAGATATAAGTTGTAGAAAATGGGATAATTAGCACAGTAAATAGCATGTGGACTACTACCTATTTCACATCAAATTGCTGCCAAGTACAAAAACTTTGTTTTACCAGTTGATGCAAAAGTTTCAATTGCGAAAAATTCACCCTCTTCCATTTTCGTCTGCTCCCCGCCTTTCACAATAGGAACAGATTTTCCAGCATGGATTTGATAACGTCCAATGCTATGTCCATTCAAGTTTCGAATACTTTTAACTGTCAACATCAGACAAAGTCTACCTCACATGTACAGAATTATCATACAGACGTCATAAAAAGTATAAGAGTTGTTTGTATTACAATTGGCAAACCCATTACTCGTTGCTTGTTGAGCATATACAACAATGAACAACAACAACAACAACAACAACAAAGCCTTTTCCCACTAAGTGGGGTCGGCTAAATATACAACAATGAACAGAAAAGAAAAAAAGTGAGAAATTGTGTGTTTGTTTTACTCCCCTGGTTATTAAGGCCTTTCTCTTCAACCCACTGTGTCCTGGGTTCAAACCCTCCCTCCTACACTTAGGGAAGAGAGTATTTTCATATACCAGTGGTTGATTTGGCTCAAGTACGTGTTGTACCATCTACTCTCATAGTGAAGAACAAATTTCTGTTCCATGAGCATAGATAGGATATTTCTCAAAAAGTTGGGTGTTTCCATGTGCCCCTTAAGAGTAGTAATCTACAACAAGTTTCCTAACCATGTAATATTGTGTGCACTGCGCACAACCTTTCCTCCTAATCTATTTATTCACTTCCATTGTGGCTTGTTATTTATGAATCTCATTATGTACCAATAAATCCCAACACCAAAGGTGTGCCTTGGTGCAACGGTATGGTCTACCCCAAGAAACCTGCCGGTGAAAGGACTAAGCATGCCTAACCAACTTTTCTTGAAATTAATAGTAGAAAGTAGCTTCGTAAAATAAATTTACACTGAGCATTTCAGATATTGATCTTGAGAAAGAAAGACTGTTCGCTAGTTTGAGACAACTATACTTCCCTCACCACAAAACATAAGTTTTACTTGTTTAGAATTAGTGTAACTCAAATGTTGCCAATAATTTTATTCACAACATGTGTTGCTGGTGAAGGCTGCACCTTTTCAAACAAATGTGTACCTTGTACTTTGTTACGAGTGTAAAAGATAATCACATCACATGGAAAATTACCTTGATAAACCTTTCCATTTATTTCAACCTCATATGATTCCATGACTTCTTGTATTGCAGCACCAACATCACAAAGACGCACATCAATTCCAGACTCCTAAACAATTATAAAGCCAACATATTACAGAGTAATTAACCTTTGATTGAAGCACTAAATTCAAGTTTCAGAGAAAAAAATATCCAGTCAGCTTGTAATGATAAACAACTACAAGTTATACATCCCAGCAGAGTACCAGAATTATTTGAAATCAGTTGAAACTAGTTTGATATGCATTGGATGACAGGAAACCTTCTACAGAGAAACGAAAGTGATCAAACACAATCAACGCTTTTAGTTTTAGGGTATGTTTGGGTGAGGAACTTCAAAATTCCAAGGCATTTAGGCAAAATGAAGAAGAAAACGGATAACAAAGAATTAGACAGTGGAGGAATTACAAAGTGTACCTCATGAGTATTACAAGGTATGTGAGAGGGATTTTCATATGACTAGTACACAACTTTGTAATGTTCATGTGGTGTATTTTCTACTTCCTTCTAACTTTTTGTGGTTCATTTCTTCTTCATTTTGTCTAAATGCCGTGGAATTTGGAAGTCCCTCAACCCAAACATACCCTTAAAGTTGGAAGCACTAGAAGTAGACAAGGGCATCAAATGCTACAAGTTCATTTCCCTGTCTTACCCTCATAATATCAGGCCTTTGTTGAATTGTATAATAAGCTCACTTGTAAGGTGTACAATCAGGAGCTAACTTTTACAGTCAGTGTAGTTACTTCTTTCTTCTCATATGCATTATACACTTTAAATAGCTTCCCTTGAGAGAAGAGCAAACAAAGTTTAATTTCACCTCTAGTGATATTCTACACGGTCTCGGAGCACGACAGAAGGACAAAAAACCCGGTTTTTACATGTTTGGCTTGTCTCTTAGATAATGTAGCGGCAATTGCTTGCATATTTCACCTCAATTAGTATAAAGAGTGATGACATTGTGATGAATGATTCCTTAATTGTCTTTCATGTAAGGATATTATCAGTCTTACTTTATACTACTCTAGTCGCAACAAAACAATTGCTAGCAATAATGACTTCAACCCACAATTGTAAAGATTTAGGGTCTTATTGAATTTTTAAGTAGATGGGTTCAATTGACACTTGCCTAAACTATAAGAAAGAAAAAAAGTGTATTCAACGCATAAATTCTTACCTTGATACCCGTATTTGTTGCTTCACGCGAGGCTTCAAGGAGTGGATCAAACATAGGATTAAATGCTACTGTAAAAGCGCAGTCAACTATGTTTCCTGTAAAGTCAACAATAACTCATGCACTATAAAATTGGCCAAGCATACTAGAGTTCACCAAAAGCTGACTTCCCAACAGGCTTTAAAACACAAGAAGGATGAATTACCGTCAACATGAGTTCCAAAATCCAGCTTCATTACATCATCATACTGAAGCACAGTCTTGTCCCCTGTATTAGGGGTCCAATGAGCAGCAACCCTAACAGTAAGAACAGGAATGAACACAAACAGACTTATGTGGTAAACAATAGAAGAAATTAAATTCGAAGCTGACGAATTTTAAAAAGTCTACCAATTCAAAGAGCATCCTGTCGGGAAAGCAATGCCTGCATCCAGACCATTCTCAGATATCAACTTCCTCACTGTGTTCTCCAGAGTCTCACACAAATCAGTCATCAACATTCCAGGCCTTAAGATGCCTTTGATGTATTTCCGAACCTAATTACAAATAAACAAAGCCACAGGATAATTTCCTCTCATTCCTTCTATGCCAATTTAAGCAGAATACATTCGCATGATAAAACTGCACCTGGCGATGAACTTCTGCCGCTCGACGAACAGAATTATACATTGGTTTTTCAAGGCGCTCCAGCTCCCTCTTCTCTTCAGAGGTAGTCCTCCAAAGGTTACTGAAAAACACAATACCAAATTTAACTTCTATCTTGAAGAAATACACACAAATGATATACAAATAGCCGCACAGGTCCAGTATCATGCAAATCAAACTTGGGCTGACTTTAACCAATAAGACGGTTACACTGAGAGCATATTACATTGATGGTTGTCCATTACCAAGGGTAAAATGCTCTTGGTCATGCATTCTAAGCATATTACTCAGTTTCACTGCACGTACATTAACCCAAAATTCCTGATCTATAAATTGAAAAGCTTCATAAGCAATTGTATTTCAATTGGCATGTAATATTATAACTTTTACTTATGCTCAAAGAAAACTAAGATTATTTTAGCTGGCTGTTATACATGAAAATTCTATGAAATATTTTTCATGAGAAACAGAAGTTCAGTAAATATTTCAGCCCCCCTGATACTAAAGTACAGCTATTGTAGACTAGAACACTGCAGGAGCACGACAAAATAAATAAACAAATAAAAGCTATCCAACAAAACCCTTTCAATTTTTCCAGGAAAGCTGCATTCTAACTCCCCAAAGTTGCAGAACAAAATATCCCGGAGACATTGAACCGAATCTTATTTTATCCCATAACACCTCCTCCACGACTATGATTCACAAAATTCCTCTCCATCCAGGTTAACCAAAATATAGTGAGCACACAACACAATAATCAGAAGATTTGGCTTCTTAGTGCTGCCGATGCCTAATACATCTCACAGACAAAAGAGCAACATGCAGCTGCAATCACCCAACTCAAATCAACTATAGAGCAGTGAAGAAACAGATAATCCCCACTGTCACTTCCTCTTTCACACATAATGCACTGTTGGAGAATCACAGGTCTTAACTTTCAATATTTATAGATTAGAAAAAAAATTAATTGAGAAGCAACTAATGTACATAATACATAGAAATACTGGACAAGACATCTGCCTTCCCCCTGATACAAATAACATCCCAGGAACATTATCCCGCAATAAGAAACATGATTACACTTCTAGCAACACTTGTAAATAGATCATCCCAATCATACCTAAAAGCAGTTTTCCAATCTTGTAAAGTAACATGAAACGATAAATCTCCAAGAACTGGTTTCACTGAAACCCCATAACTAAAACTTATTTACCTTTCACTTCCCAAGTACATTCCAAACTACTTATCCTAATTATTGACTTGTTCTACCCCTGCTCTGCCAACACCCGTCCTCTCGCAATTGACATCAGACTTCAATTATTCTTCAATTCCTCTATTTCCTTTTACAACTCTTGGCTCCTACCCCCCCCCCCCTCCCCCTTTCTCCTCTTTCTTCTCTTTTTTCTTTCCTCCATTACCTTCAGCTGGGATCAAATGTTGTTATAAAAATTCCTAGTTTTCCCCAAAATTCCACCTCAAACAACAGGCCCTTTTCAATTCTGGTACTAGAGAAATATGGGTTACACTTTCGCCCATGAGCAGACTTGCCTCTTTAACTAGTGGAGAATTACAAAGTTCCAAACACCATTAAAAGAAGTGCTGTAAATTACAAGAACAATCAAATACACTCACTCGTCTTTGTACTGTTGAATTTCACCCTCGGGAAACTCCCCAGATGGGAACAGGTCAACAAGAGGAATAGATGGTGGATCAGTCTGCCCTTGCATAGATTGTGGATTAGTCTGCTCATGTTGTGCTTTCTTTTTCCTGCAGATAAGGAAAGAAATTCAACAAAAATTCAATTTTAATGTTCAAACAAAAAAGCATTTGTTTGTAACACCACAAAAATTTTCCTTACTTGCTCTTACTTTTCTTCTTTTTTTTCTTTGAAATGTCTGCTCAAGGAGAAAGGCAGAGAGAGAAAGAGAGAGGTGAGATGCAAAACTTGATACATTAGAAGAAAAACACACGAACAAATTGGAAGTATAAGACATTAAAATGCCCCACTATATCAGTATTTATAATATAAAAAACTTAAAATGCCCCCACATTATTTCATTCTCCGAATCAGAGCCCTAGATTTTTGCTCATCCCTCACCGTAATAAAATCTCGGGGGATAACTTGGTATATCTACTATTGGACCATCAACTAAAATATTCTATGGTTAACTAAATGGCGGGCTCTAATACAATAGTCACACCACAACGGAATGCTTAACCTGCATGGAGGATTATAGCACCACTTAGACTCTTAGATACAGAAGTTCTGAAGAAATAGCAGAAGTGATGATTAATTGAGTATTATAATTTTTTGTTTCTCTTGAAAAAGATAAGTATTATAATGGAGTAGAAGCATAAAGGCATTCCCTTTCATGATAAATTCCAAACATTAACGTGATTAAAGAAATTTAAGGATTTTCTTTTGAGTGGGTGAATACATATAAACACGATTAAGCATGAAGGCATTCATGTTTGTAGCTTGATTCATTCCTTAATATAGTCATGATTATGTTTTCCTCAGAGATGAAGAAGCTAATTAATGCTAATAAAAGTTATGAATGATTAAATGTTAAGGAGGAGATTTATAAACCTTTGTCGTCATCTTCATCTACAAGATGCAAAGTTGGAGATTGTTGAGCGGCCTCCTTGTTTGTAGGCTCCAAAGTCTCGTTTTCTTCTTCACAAGAAGGGATGTTTTCATTCAAAACTACCTCAGCCATCTCCAATCACCTGTAAACGTAACAGAAAACAAATATAAAATTCAATTTCGAAACATCACGATTCTTCTTCTCCTTCTTAATCAAATTGCACGGTTAATAAGCAGATGAATGAGCAGGAGGGAAGGCAGAATTTACCTGTAATGACAAGCCTACTGCAAAACTGATCTGTTGAATATACAGTTAAAGCCCTAGATGCTGATGCCGGTGATGCTGATGGTACGATTCAGACGTACGAGATTTTAGGGAGGAGCTCAAGGAAGGTACCGGGGGTGGGGGTTAGAATTAAACAAGACAAACAATTATCGAGAGCAGAAGGGACAGAGAGGGGAAAATACCTAAAACCCTATTTGCGGACTGAGAATATCAACTTGACTAGAGATTTTACATTGTGACCGCAACTACGCCATGTTATTATATAAGAGTTATTGTTATAAAATTGACGGTGTGTGCAGTGAAATAAATGAAATAAGACATAAAATTTACGAGGTTTCTAAGTACATTCTCAAGGTAGCAGTGGTGCTTTCATTGAGAGTCTGGAATAATAGTAGTATAAAAATAACTCTCTTTATTATTTCCTTTCTTCTTCCTCTTTTCTCTCTCTTCCTCTTTTGTGAATTTCCTTACTTTTGATGTTGTGCGGAGTTTGTACTTATATGGAAAATAGGAGTCGTGTGAAGCAAGACTCGGAAGGGCAACTTGCCCATTATTTAATTCTTTGGGTGGACATCCACTGTTCTACAACACTTCTTCTCGGATGGCCATAAGTCTTTGATTGACTCATTAAAATCTTGATCTGTTTTGGTTGTTCCTCCTGATGAGTAGTACCATATATGTTGTGCTTATTGACTTTCCACAGGCTTGTTCTTGAATTGGGCTAGAGGGCCTTCTACTAGATTTCCTCCAAATGTCTGAATTTACTCATTTTATCTGGAGCTGAATTTTATTCAAGGGTAGTGGACACTTGATCTTGAATCAGACTTGTGATTTCTTCAAAGGCTATCTAGGCTTGAGGTTGAATGAAATTGGAACACGAAGAGCTTCACGTGACAAGTGATCTTCAGCTTCGTCGGGAATGAATCAGCATGTGTTTGTTACGCTTGTTGATTCTCTACGAGCTTCGATGTATCATTTTCACTTGCCTTATCTGTTCCCTTTGCAGAAGTGGTATTTTCCCTAGTTTTCCCCCATGCATGTGTGACATCTTCTCTTGTAGTATTTGTTCATTGATGCAGGAATGGAATGCAACCCTTGCATTTAGATAGCTCATCATTTCTTGGTGACTCATCCATGCATGGCAGCTTCAGTGTAAAGAGCCAACAATGGGCTAATTATTCTACGGTGTTGGTGACTTGAGACACAACTCCATCAACAGTTGAAGATGGCTACTTGAGAGCAATTCTAGGTAAGCAATCATGAAAAGTTCCAGGTGAACCTTACAGGAAGTTTGATTGGAGGTTCAGACATATTGCTTTCTTTATCATTGTCTTTGCAAGTAAGAACAAGGGCAAAAGAAAGGACAGGGAGAAAGCATAATATGAGATACTCTTGCTTTCGACCTTGATGATATGATATACTCTTACTATGGTGTGACTTGTTTGAAGAGTTATGTTTGGAAAGGAAGAAAATTGAGTATGTTGAGAGGTTTGGTTCCAGATGCATTTTCGACAATGAGAGAGAGTTAGGAGTTTTGGATGTGTGCTTTGCCATGGAGGATGAAGGTCGACATATATAGGGATTTCCCCAATAGCAGGTAGTGGTGCGGATGTGGCCTTGTTACCTACGCGTGTCGGTAACTTCACGTGTTTTCAACTCTGTCAGATATCATTAACAAAGTTGCACGTGATACCCGAAAAACTGAGATTGTATCTGAAAAATGTTGACTAACTTTATGCAGGGAAATCCAGCTTTTGAAATTCGGATAATGGTGTCTCTTCAATTTTGAACACATGACCACGTTGCCTCTTCTTTTATAGAGGTATCGATTGTATTCAAATTGCACTTTGAAGATTTCTCACCTGTGAAAATTGTCTCTGTTGTATTTATGAGAGTTTAATTTATCTGACATTCTTCTCCTTCATCATTTTCTGATAATAGCTTGCCCATCTAACCTTTGTTTAGATTTGAGTCTCACGAGGGATATAGACGAGCCGCATCAGGATAATATATGGCGCCCGTCATTCTTATCTTTTAATGGCCCTCTTACAGTTGGAGACTCTGTGATGAGGAATAACATGATTGCTACAATAGTAGCTAGGAATCTTCTTACTCCAAAGGATAACATAATCCTTTCAGAACGGTCTGATGAGTTGGTCGTTCAAGACTCTTTGGCTCTTAGTGTTCAGTGTGCTAGCTCTGTTTCCAATATAGGTCAACGCCTACTTGTTTGAACTCGCAAAGTTGAATCATTGATGGCTGAGGTGGCAAGTCTTAAACAAGATATCAGATGGCTCAAGCACGAGAATAGAGTGTTACATGTGCTTGCAAATAATTACTCAACCAGCATGAAAAGAAAGATTGACCAGCTGCTAGAATCCGAAAATTGGACTCAAAGTGACAATCAGATGTTTGAGGCTTTATTCCAATGACACACATTGTCCCAGTCGTATGGAGTTCCACCAAGTACTGAGGCTCCAAATAATCAACATCCGGTGTCTCCCCCTACTGGGATATTTTCGAGTACTGATGCTTCACATGAGTAACATTTATGAAGGTTCCATCATTTTTAATTGTTTTAACTCATGTGTATGTACATGTCTGTAATTTCTCGGAGATATCAATAAATAAGCTTTATTTCATTCAATGTATTGTGTAAATACAATAAAGCATATACTTCACTAAGATGTGGTACTTCTAGACCAAATATCAATTTATCTTTATCCTCGCGAAGATAAATGATCATTTTTAGTGTCTAAATAATTTGAGTATTCAACTCATAATTTTCAATTTATATGATTCTTTAATATCATAAACATCATGGATAAGATTCATGTTGGCATATTGTTAAATTTGCAGTTTGAGATAATATTTCTCTCAACACTTTATACTCTTTTTAGACTCTTCAGGAGTTTCAATTTAATATCATCAAGTCTTGCAAGAGATTTTAACAATATAATAATAATAATACTCACTAAGACAATTTATATCCTCCATTGGTATTGAGTACATAATTTATGTTTTACCTTTTCAAGGCTTTCTTCAAGCAATATGAATCCTTCAGGGATTTTCTACACTTCATGACACATTTTCCTTTGAAATTTATACAAAGCAGTTTGCTCCCATGTATTCTTGAGGGATTTACTTATGAAGATATGATGTGGATGATTCAAAACCCTTCATATATGATTCTCCATTCATATTAACTTATTTACAAGAGTATAATTTTAGGTTTCAATTAGAAACCTTGTGTCATATCATGTGAGTGTATTTCACTGCATTACAAATGTCTATATATAACCTTCTAAGTTCAACATATTTTGGCTATTTGTATTGTATTCAAGTATATAGGTCCATTTTTCCATGTTCTTACAAAATTGTAATGAAATTGTCTTTCTCCATTTTTGGCCAATAAATTTTGTTGACGGAAAAGAACGGGACTCAATATCAACACAGCTCATTTATGAATTTAGTAGCTACTTGTAAAAACCAACATTACTATTGGTTATCATCAATTTGTGTTCCCGTATTCTCATGTGCATGCGCATGCATAAAAGCTTTTAGATATCCATTGCCTCTTTAAGATCATTACACGATCTCTTCCAGGATAGTCGTAATTTAGAGAATGCGGATCATAACCTCTTCTTGAGCGTTATAGAGCTTGGATTTTAATCTCCATTTCGGGAGTTGAGTTATTGGAACCTATACGTCTATCATGCTTCATGCATAAGACACCAAAATTCCCATGTTTGCAGATTGTCCTTATTAGGACGTATATCCATGCGGCGATTATCATGCTTCTAGTATGCAACAATTATGCTTCGGGAATGCAATAGTTTAGTAGTGCCATATTTTTCTTTTTTCGAAAGATTGAATCTGTTTTTTAGTCTAAGAATCTGCCATGCTTCAGGCGTGCAACAGAGAAATCATTTACTGCATCATTATTTTTGTCCAACAGGGACATCAATTCTTGTAGGTACATTTGCAGCAATTATATATGATTTCATCAATTTCGTTGCATCATTAATCATTCTCACTTCATTTTTCTCATTGATTGTTTCATGAATCAAAATAAGACAAATTCTCTTCGTTCTTCTATAACGGTTTTTTCTTACCATTTTTCTAGAATGCTATTTTCTCATCATTCTTATGGAACGATGTTATTTTCTCCCCCTAACGGCGAGAAAATTGTCTTATCAAAATGACAGTCCGCAAACTACGCGGTAAACATATCCCTAGTCAAGGGTTCCAAATGTTGAGTGATAGATGGTGAATCAAATTCAACATAAATTTCCAATTTGCGTTGATGCCTTATTTTAGTATGTTGTCGCAGTTCAATAGGCACATAGATAACACAACAAAAAACTCGTAAATGTATAATGTTTGGTTGGTTTCCAAAAACGAGTTGTACTGAGAAGTATTGATGGTTGGTAACAAATTTCAACCAAATTGATACTGCATCATGCAAAATAGCATGTACCCATGTAAAAACTGGCAATTTTGTTTTCATGAGCAAAGCGCGGGTAATCAATTTTATCTGCTTAATAAAAACTTCTACTAAACCAATTTGAGTATGGATATAAGGAACTTTTGGTCCTTATTTAATAGTCTGTAGATTGAGACTCTTATGGCTTTTATTACAATTAAGTTGAGGCACTGCGGCACTGCAAACTTACGATACTCATCAAGGAACTTCTTGTCCTAATCTTGAGGATCAAGGGACTTCATGCCCGATCTTTTTGTATATGGAACTTTGGGTCCAATCATTTTTATATGATGAGAATCAAGAAATTGCAGGTTCTGATCTAATCAAAGAACTTTGGGTCCTTATTATATTCATCGTAACAAAAGATAAGTATAATAAATAAATTAAAGCAATAGACGGTAATTCCAGCCATAATAAATAAATTGCATTTAAGTAAATAAAGTTTGTGACAAGGGCATTAATTCAACACCATTCAAATAAATCAAAACTTAAAGCAGTAGGCGGTAATACCGTCCATGATAAATAAATTGCTTTAAAGTAAATAGAACTTGTGAAAAGGTTTTAAACCAACGCCAATTCACATAAATAACAAGAAGTATTAGACCTCCTTTTATTTATTATTTTTCTTTCTTTTGTCAGCACTTATTCAAACCTTGTTATTATTATTTTTCTAATTTTTGCAACATGGTGCCATGCACCAATAGAAACCTTTATATTTGTTTTTTTATTTATTTATTACTTTGACCAAATGGTGCCGTGCACCATTCAAATCCCTTTACATTTTATTATTATTATTTTTCTTAGGGTGCAGTCAACACCACACATTTCCAAACTTTTTTCACATGTGCCTTACCATTCCATCAATCCCCCTTTTCTATTATTTTTCTTCCTTCTCTGTCTTTGCCAGTCTCGAAATGTAGGGCCAGCGAGGTTGTTGTGGAGGTTGCCTAAATTCAATTCAATCCAAAAGGCTAGTAGAGACTGTTGTTGTTCTTGCATGGCCCAGGGAACATGACATCGCGAAACAAGAACCTTCCTACAGAGACATAGATGACATCGGGGTTGATGGAGGCACAAGAGAGGGAGGCCTGTGTGGAGTCAGTCCTGCCATCACCATCTCAGACAATTGAGGATTCATGGGAGTCCTCGAGATCCGTTGAAAACAATGCGATCTGGGTTTCTAAGTTTGATGAGATTTTTCTGGATCTCTGGAAACCAATTATCAAGTATGAGTTTTCTCATCTCGTGACGACTACAGGTCGTAAAATTTCAATTCTCACTGAAATTCGATGGGACGCTTCTAGTGTGGTGGGAGAGACAGAAAATGGACATACCTTTTATTCTGTGAGATTTTAGCTAACGGATGTGAGAGGTAAATAGTGCTTCACCTGATTTATGGCGTTGTGCTTTCCACTGATATGAGAGCTTCTCGTGCTGATAACGTGTTATAAAATTGACGGTGTGTGCAGTGGAATAAATGAAACAAGACACAAAATTTAAGAGGTTCCTCTACAGTTAGTGTGACTGGAGTATATCCTCGGGGTAGCAGTGATACTTTCATCGAGAGTCTGAAATAATAGTAGTACAAAAATAACTCTCTTTATTATTTCATCTCCTCTTCCTCTTTTCTCTCTCTTCCTCTTTTTTGAATTTCCTTACTTTTGATGTTGTGGGGAGTTTGTATTTATATGGAAAATAGGAGTCGTGTGAAGCAAGCCTCGAAAGGGCAAATTGCCCATTATTTAATTCTTTGAGTGAACATCCACTGTTCTACAACAGTTATGATTTTTTTTTTCAAATATTTTTTACTTGTATAATGAGTGTTCGTGTTCTAAGCACACTTAAAATATTTCCTATTTAATGGAAAGCAAAGTTTCATCTTTTGTGAGACAACCCATCAAAAGAAATAAAATTATAGTAAAATTAGACTTATTTTTTAGTATGCCCGATGTAAAACTCCAATTTAATCTTACTTTACTCCTTAAATGTCCTATTTCTCAACTTTGCACCTTAAACCTCATACTTCTCCACTTTGCACCTTCAAATTCAATTTTCATTTCACTTTGTCATTTTCCGTCAAGTCTATCAATAAGTCTATTTAAAATTTGACATGGCATGAGTAAGGACCACTTAACTGTTGATATGGTTGCCACATAATTCCTATGTCACTTAATTGTAGAGCTTGAAAAATGTATCACTTTTGTCTCCTTATACCTTAGTTTTCTTCATGGCGTTGGATCGCCTAGTCGACATTCAAGATGGAGAGAAGGAGAGACCTCAACCATCATAATGAGATGGAGAGAAAGGCAAACGTCATATTTAGGTCGAGACTCACTTAAATATTATAAATGATGGATTGGATGAAAAATGTCAAATTGAAGCGAAATTGAGTTTGAAAGTGCAAAGTGACAAAATTTGAATTTCAAGAAGTAAAGTGAGATCACAGCTAAGTTCTAGGGCATATCAAACAATTATTAAAAAAATTAGAATTTTTTATTTTATCAAGAAAATGGTCCAATCAATTTCTATATTTTTTTTTATTTTTCCTACAGTCACGGATAAATTTATTTCTCTTCATATTAATTTTAAATCTTTTAACAAGAAAAATGATTTTCACACTCATATTCTCTACTCTCACAGACTTCGTTTCATTGCTATTTCATATAAGAAAATGGATGATTGCCCAAACTGCCACTGACTAGTACGCATCACAGATTGCATCACATACAAATGTTGGAGCAGGTCTTGGTATCACAACTGTAGGTTTAAGGCAAGTGGTGTTGAGAGCCAGATTCACGCTTCTATCATCACCAATCTGCCATTTTGATCCTTCCACAAATGTTTTTCTTTCGTGCAATAGACTTGTTTATATCAAAGAAGGCATGTAGCCTCTAGATGTTGTAAGTTAATCACCATGTGGTAAATATTTGCCTTTCAACACTTTAAACCAAAAAGCATTTGGGAGTATCTACAGTGTGTAGCATTATTTTGCAGGAAGGGCATCATAAATTTTCAAGTTCTCGGAAGCCCATACGCATTGGCACATTACTTTAAATCAAAAGAGAATCATTAGACAAAAATTAGCACACATATATAAAAATCATATCCCTTTCACAATACCACTTGAAATGAACCAAGGAACTATAATCCCCATAGCCTAACTATAAAAGTGTTTATTTTGATTCACACAAATTACATTTATCACAAAATAGATTGAGAAAGCAAATAATAATAATAATAATAATAATAATTAAGATTCAAAGCTATAAATGTTATCTTAAGTGAGATTCAGTTTTAATTGGTCGAATTAGAAATTTCTCATTTGGCTACGTGTCCATATATAAATGGTGGGTTATGTGTGTTAAAAAGTTAATAACTTAAAAATTAAATTTTTTTACCACTTACACAAAAACACATGGTGTAACATCTGTGTTTTCGTCACAATTAAAAATTTCTCCAAGAGGCATTCACAATTTTTGTCCGAACACTCATAGAAGCTTCCTAACAGTTGTTTAATGTCATTTTGAAATCTCATACCCATTTTCATACGTCTTTTCTCAATGTTCTAAAAGGTGACTTTAGGTGGTAGCCAGCTGGTCACTGCTATAATTAGTCTCTAGACATTTAAAAAATTAAATAGGGCCTAAGTGGGCCTAGGCAGGCTATATACGACTTTTCTTTTGTTATTTTCTTATTTTGTTAAAAAATTTAGAGTCACGACTTTCTCTTTTAGACAAAAAAAGGAAACCCATACTCTTTCTCTCTACGACTGCATGCGTCTCCATTTGCCATAGTCTCGTCCTTGCTTTTAATAAATTCTAGTACTTTATAATTTATATAGTTTGTCATTTTACATTTTATGTTTCTAGATTATAGTATAAGTGAACATTTACTATATTATATAATAGATTTAATTAAAATAAAGGGTAAATATCAGTTTACTATCCTCATGTTTCGTGGTTTTTAACATTTAGTACATCAAATTTTTTTCGTCCCATAATCGTGCCTAAAGTGTTAATTTTGGGACAGTCTTATACATAAAAAAAAAAAAAAAACATAATGTAACTCATAACGTCGCTTCACCCGCAAACTTCTCTTTCACTATTCGGTCCCACATGCCCAACTTTCTTCCACTCTTCTTTTTCACCCAATGCTACAACAAGCTTGACCAACCAAAAATCCAAAGCAATGTTCGACAAATCTCTAGTGGGCATAGAGTAAAGGTCTAGGCCTATGTGGTTTTTTATTTTAGGGTAAATATCAGTTTACTTCCCTCATTTTTCGTGGTTTTTAACATTTAGTACATCAAGTTTTTTTCGTCTCATAATCATGCCTAAAGTGTTAATTTTGGGACAATCTTATACATCTGTTAATCAAACTGTTAAATTTACCATTAACTGATGACGTGGAGAGAATGGAGGGTGGTGCAGGTTGTAGAAGAGAGAAGGGAATGAAAGGGTGTGGGTTGCAGAAGAGAGAAGGGTTACGGTGTGCAGTCTGCAAATTAATTTTCTAGGGTTTGGTGGGTTGGTGCAGAAGAGAGAATGGAAGGATAAGGGAGGAAGGAAGAGCGAAGGGAGGGTGGTGCAGGTTGTAGGTTGTAGAAGAGAGAGGGAGGGAAGCGGTGCGGGGGGTTGGGGGAGGTAGAAGACAGGTTTTTTTTTTTTTTTTTTTTAACTCTTTCTCCAAAAAAAATCCACGTGGACCCCTTAATGACATGTGGCACCCAATCATTATCCACATAGGCGCCAAGTCATCAGTTAACGGCAGACTTAACAATTTGACTAACGGATGTATGTGACTATCCCAAAATTAATACTTTAAGTATGACTCTGGGACGAAAAAAAACTTGATGTACTAAATGTTGAAAACCATAAAATATGAGGGTAGTAAACTGATATTTACCCTAAAATAAAAAACCACATAGGCCTAGACCTTTACTCTATGCCCACTAGAGATTTGTCAAACATTGCTTTGGATTTTTGGTTGGTCAAGCTTGTTGTAGCATTGGGTGAAAAAGAAGAGTGGAAGAAAGTTGGGCATGTGGGACCGAATAGTGAAAGAGAAGTTTGCGGGTGAAGCGACGTTATGAGTTACATTATGTTTTTTTTTTTTCTTCAATGGGCTAAGATTATGTTAAGAGAAGCAATTTGTGGTGCGTTTGTGCACCAAATTATCGCAGGCTGAATTAATTTCAAAGATCCAATTATTTATTCCTCATTTCAGAAGGGTAGTATATTGTTTATTCCTCTGTTTCTCCGTTCGACTCTCTCCCTCCCATCACTTCTTTTTCTCCGATTTTTTGATAGATCTTTCCTGCAAAATGCATAATCGGGAATCCTCAATTTCGTTGATTCCAACATAATTTTGAATATTTAAATCATGATCTATTCATAGTGCTTTTGACGTTACGACTTCCCCTCAACAGTTGTATTGCTGCAATGGTGCTCCTTTGGCGGTTCGATGGATGAAGGAATGATCTGATGTGAAATCTCCAACATTCTTGACCTCTAGTATTCCTTCAAGGCGAAGATGTGTGAACTGGTCCTAGACGAAGCAAAGCAGACGGGTGTAGCGGTTTGATGCTTTTTGAGGGGTCTTGCTAAAACATCATGGTGATGGATTTAGTTGAGGTAAGTCTTCCTTTGTTCCATTAAACTTAGTCATGTCTGTAACAAACACTAGTCTACACTAACATGTAATTCAATGCAATCCGGTTAAAGTTAATGATGGCAAACAAATGCATCCTTAGTGAGTATAAATGGTGGCTGACATCAGATCTACAACAGAGATGTGGTGAAGGTGGGGTGGTGGTTGGGGAGTATTTTTGCTCACCATCATTTAGTGTGGTGTATGCTCACCACCCTATTTATTACCGTTAGATGAGTTTGAATTTCGAGATTCGTGTAGTAGATAGGCACAAATCTCGAAATTCAAACCCATCTAATGATGATAAATAAGGTGGTGAGCATACACCACACTAAATGGTGGTGAGCAAAAATGCCATCGTGGTGGTTGGTGTGAGGTTTATGAAAGTCCCAAATAAATTCATCATCCTTGTTTGACAATATTAGAGAACGTGATACTTAATTTCTAGACATTTCAACAAATGGTTAAAATAATTTACCCACAATTAAAGACCAATCTAGCTGATGAGATCTAGTTCCCTGATCAGCTAAAGGAAACGGGTGAACCTAAATATTTTGGATAAATGGTTTTAGTCGAGCGAACTTAAAAGTGAGGGGCAAAATGTAAAGTTAAATGATAAATGTAAAGTTTAACAAAAACCAAAATGTGGGGAACTTAAAAGTGAGGGGCAAAAAGTAAAGTTAAATGATAAATGCATTTAAGGGTAAATGTAAAAGATTAACTAAAATGTGGGTGTAAATAAATATTCCCTTAAATTAAAAGAAAATCGGAGGCAAGGCCCAGGGATTGAAAAGTATGCAAAGGGCAAGGCCCAAAGGGTGGGCGGCGGTGGCAATAGGCAATAGGGGTTTTGGAAACGAGGGGAGAAGAGAGAATTCAGGGACAGATGATAATGGCAGTGGCACTGTCAGGGTGGAAATTGTGGTATTCATATTCATGGGGTTTAAGAGTAGTAGGGGGAGTAGGTGGTGTTTCAAGAAGCAGTGGCAGAGCAGCTGCTGCTGCTGTAACACTAAGAAGAAAGGAAAGCTTCAGCAACTGGGCGTGGTCCCAAAAACATCCACCACCGCCACAATCCTTCTTCTTCGTACGGTGCTCTAAGTATGGAAGCAGCAGCAGCAGTAGCAGCGTCAGTGCTAGTAATAGTAATGGGCCTAATGGCTCCAATGTCGGAAAAAGATATCTGGAATCTACGGACCAAGAGC
This sequence comes from Malus domestica, assembly GCF_042453785.1. NCBI lineage: Eukaryota > Viridiplantae > Streptophyta > Magnoliopsida > Rosales > Rosaceae > Malus > Malus domestica. Next base: position 34,525,682 of record NC_091677.1, read on the forward strand.
TGATGAGCCAGTGCCAAATGGACACTTTCAAGACGTCTGGTCCGGGGGGTCAGCACCGTAACAAGCGAGAGTCTGCCGTACGCCTCAAGCACCTCCCCACCGGTATTACTGCGCAGGTGATCCATTGCTCGTCTCGATCTCTCTCTCTCTCTTCGTAGTCAATTCAATTAATTGGAATTCCAATTCTTATTTATTAGGCTGCGGAGGACCGATCCCAGCATATGAATCGTGCCTCAGCCTTGGCTCGCCTTCGCACTCTTATAGCTCTCAAAGGTGAACAACTTCATTCCCTGTCAATATTCTTCTTCTTCTTATTATTATTTTTAATTATCAAATTGTTATCTTATGGAACTATTCTATTCTAGTCTAGTCAGGAACACCGTCGATCTCGATGCTTATTCCCCTCCTCGAGAGCTTCTTCAAATTCTTCCCCCAAAGTCTACCATCAGAGGCTCAGATTGTGGTCCCCAAATTGGTCCCAACAATCCTAAGTTCATTTTGGTATGTTAATTCTCTTATATTAAGTCATTCTTTCTACTATCGTCTACCGCTGTGGACGATCTTATACTAGTCATTCTCCTTTTGCAGGGAATGCAAGCTCTGCTGGATCTCATTTTCACAGTTGACGGTTCTGTCTCAGAGACAGCAAAGTTCCTGGGGTATACCATTCCCAATGTTCTCTACACTTTCTCCGTAATTAATAATTGTGCACATTATCCGTATTCTCTTCTTACAATCCCTTTCCAGTTGGCTCCATCTTAGATTGACTAGCCAGTTTGTATGGAGACACCATGTACATGCACCAAGGCAACAGTAGTGGTTTCAAAGTACAGCCTACATAAGTTATCATTAACAGCAAAAATTCCCACTCTTCTTTTAAAATAAAAATAAATAAATAAAAAACTACCATTTTCCAGTTCGAATTAACTTCCACTGGAGATTGACAGAACGACCAGCAACAAAAAGGGGATAAAATAGGATAGACGGGAAGATGATTCTGTTTGATGATTCACTTACTTACAAATGGAAAGTTTTTGTTTAATTTGTGCAAACATCAGGGCGCGGAAAAAAGTTCATTATGTCTAGACAATAATTCTTCTGTTTGATAGCTTACTTGCTAAATAATGCAGGTTGAGCACAGGTGCTCTGTCGCGGTTAATACTCTCGAATGATTCTCTCCGACTAGCAGTCAATGAACTAAGGTTTTCCAAGGTAATACTTCTAATTTTCACTATAGGAATTATCACTTCACTTTCATATTTTAGCTTTTGACTTTTGGATAACAACTTATTCCTGCTGTTATTAGGTAACTAGATGCTTTCTGTAATGCCATTTGGGGTTTGGAGGGTCAGACACATGTATCCTTAACCCTGCTTTCAGCTAGGCTATGTCCTGTGGCAAACCCACAACCTTTAGGTCACAATGAGTTCCATGCATGATATGTTTAGGGACAAGATTAATAGTAAAATTAATTTAACAATAAAAAGTCATAAGAAACTACAAACACCCATAACGCACCAGAAAATTCAGAGTAGGAAACTAGAGTAATACAAGCGGATTTTTGTACCCACAGTATGTCCCTTCGCAAATTTTAGAAACTACGTAGTTTTAAATTGCTTCGACTCCTGTAGTTTAGGGTTGGTTCAACTCCAATGCGAGTAATAATTCCTGTAGAGTGTTGTGCAAATGGTTGGTACGAGATGAGAGGGGTAAGGAAATAGAGAACCTGTTTTTAGAAGAAGAAATGAACTGGATTCACTCCAGGGGCTTAACACCCAAGCTTGGCTTCACACCAAATTCCTTTCGCAGGAAAGAGATCAGAGTATTTCTGAAACTGAATTTTATTTATAAACTTAATTGCTTTGCGTAAAGGCACTTACATATATTTATAGTCCAGATAACTCTTAATGGCAAAAGGCTTTTCGACTCCTATAAAATTCTAGATGCATTAACTTATTAATTTCTAGAAAGCTGCCTACCAAAGGCTTGGGGAGTAACTGCAAGGTCCATTGAAATTGAAATGAATGCACCCTCTATCTTTCTGGAACATTTAGAACCATAAAAGACAATAGTTTGATTCCTGGAAGATTCCAAAAGAAAAAACTGTAGGGAACATTGATCCAGCCACAAAGCAAAGGCAGAGCTTTGTGGTCTCTTCCTCCATCTCTCTTGGTGAAAAACCTTAAATGATTTAGCACTGATGTCCTCATCAATTTTATTTCGGTGCCGTTTCTATTGACCAAGAATCTTTTCCATATCAGGTTAGTGGGCTATTTTTCCTACTTCTAACTTTCTAAGCAATCTAAAAGGTAAGATAACAATATGAAGCCATTTGGTCTTTTCCTCCTTCTCCTCTGTGGGGACCAAGATTCTTCAGGCACTAAGAGTAGTCAGTTGCATAGCATCCTTGTATAACTTTTTAGCCAAAAGTTAGAGGTTATGATCCTTGGCATTCTTAGTTGAGGGGCACCATTTTGTTTTCCTGTACGCCAGGCAACTATTGTTCCAGGATTTTATTTCCGGCTTTGTTCCTTTCCTTGCTTGTACTTGCATTAGCCATAACGAATGGTACTTGCACCAACAAATTATGTTTGCTTCTACAGTTGAAATCAGTATGGTTTGGATTCTAGGAAAGTGAAATAACAGAAATGAGATTTATACATTAAGAGATGAAAAAACAAAAATTTTGAAGGGTAAAAATTGTGGAAGATAGAAAATTATGCTTGCCAGAGATTCAGATTGGCAGTAATAGTAGGAATTTTAGTGCTGTTTGAAGGGCTAAGGGTTCTAGAGAAGACCTGGATTCTAGTTGCTTTATTTTTGTAAGAAAGAAGTGTATTTTCAGGCTTTGCCACTCCAAAGAGATAAGAGAAGTAGGGGTTCTTTTAGTCTAGAATAGAGTGGCGTGGTAATAATTACCCCCACAAACATCTTCCTCACCTCAAACACACACACACACACACACACACACACACAGAGACCATACAGAGGTATCCTAGGCACACATTCCTTTGGTAAACAAATGCTCATATTTTTCTTGTCTGACCTGCATTCTTTATGTAACGTATCTTATGTGTACTTTATAGAACATTTGCTTTCCTGTTAGGACAAGAACACTCAATATGGTGGCCACCTAGTAAACGCAGAAGTTAAAACTAAGTACTCAGTTTAAAGTTCAGGTGACTAATATAACCATGGATTCCATACGAAAATCATATTCGTATGATCTTGCGTGTGGGCCAAAGATGAAAGTTGCATATACTACTTTATGTTGCATGTGACATAAAATTCTTTTCTTTTATCCTAAGATTTGCTTTCCTGACTCAAGTTTGTAATAGTACAAATGAGTGCTGACACCCAAAATAGTCGAACATGTTCATAAAAGCAGAACTTGGGGATTCAAATAGGCCTGTGTGAATAAAATTGCTCTGGAAATTCTGATAAGAGGTGAGAACCAATTTTCAGTTGACAAAGTGTTATATGTATGTGCTGTCTTACAAGATGCGTCTGCCTGAAACCTGATTTTTTTATATATAGAATAGAAAAACCCAGGAACACAATATATTTAAAATAACAGATGAGTACAAACTGAAACTACAAAAAAGGAAATGCTGAGGACTAGGAATTCACTTACAGTTGAAGCTAATTTAACCATAAACATGAAAAGATATTTCGTATTCAAACAACCAAGCCCACCCCTAAATAATGGATGAAAGTCTTAGAGCTGCAAAGTGAAAAAGGTTGAGGGAAAACTTGAAATCTGGGATTAACCATGAACAAAGAGGTGGCACCACGCAGGAAGAGCTAGGTAGGGGTGGGTTCGGTTTAAATCGGTTCAGTTTTTTGCCAAAACCGAAACCAAACCGAAATTTCGGTTCGGTTCATTTTTTTTTCGGTTTTTTTTGGTTTGGTTATTTTTCGGTTCGGTTTTTTCTGGTTCGGTTTCGGTTTTTTGTTTTTTGTTTTTTTCAAAAAATGAAAAATATTGAAATTTTAAATTTTAACATATCCAACACAATCATAACATAAGCATTCTAACTAGAATCAAAGACAATGAAAATAAACATTTAAAGTTGAACTAAAATCATCAATCAAGTCTTCCAAAGTCCAAACTAACAACCTCACAGCACAAAAATCGTACAAATGACTTAGAAAAGTTAAATTGTATGATGTTGTTCAAAGATCAAGGTTGTTTGCTTGTAACTGCATGTTGACAACTTGATTAGTAAAAGTAATGCATGGGTGGATTTATTTAGTGTGTGTTGGATTTTTTTTTATCACAAATTACCCAAGTAATCTACCCGAAATAAATGTTTATGGATTCTGTTACATGTTATATGAGAGTAGATTTGGAAAAGAAAGCTGGGGCAGAAGTAGACAGTGCTATGGAGATGGATGTAGGTACTTCAAGAGAAGGTTTGGTTCCGAAACCTTATAAAAAAAGGTCGTACCCAGTGCACAAGGCTCCCGCTTTACGCAGGGTCTGGGAGAGGTGAAATAATAGGTTAGGGTTTAGAGTTTTTATAGGCCTTTTTTTAATATTTTGAGCTTAAAGTTTGGCAACACATTGGGTTTAGCACATTTTAACTTACAAATTCGGTTTAGAAAATAATACCCAAAACAAATAATTAAATAAAAAAATTAATTTAATTAATTCGGTTCGGTTCGGTTTCTAGATCACTAAAACCGAACCAAACCAAAAGAATTCGGTTCGGTTCGGTTTTTTCAATTTGGTTCGGTTTTTTCGGTTTCGGTTCGGTTTGGTTTTCCGTTTTTTTCGGTTTTCGGTTTTTGGAACCCACCCCTAGAGCTAGGTGAGTGATAATTGTAAATGAAGTTAGTTAGCTGAATTTTAAGAGGGTCGGGTAGTAGAAGGAAAAGACTATATTATTTGGTTTGAGGTCGGGCTGATCTAATTGTTTTGAAAGAGACAGAAAACTGTAGTTCATAGGAAGTTAATAAGCAGTTTTTGGGGTAGAAGATATAAAGATTGGGTGTCAATACAGCATGTGGGAGTACCATCACCTGAACTACTAATGTTTAAGAATCAATTGGAGTTATTTTTCTCTGTTTACAAATCGAGGGGAGAAATAAATCTGATTGGTGGCTGTCTGGAATCTATGCCTCTTACAAAGCTAGGGAGAGGGCACAATGAAAATATTATTGACTAACTAATTAAAAATTAACAGGATGGTTAGTTATATCCATTCGATTATATATTGCCCTTTTAGGATTTTCAGGTTTGATTAAGAGGTTGCCTGCCGCACATATCATAATAATGAAATATGAATAAAGCTTATATTTTGTAATATTGAGTTGAGCACATGTGAAACTGGGTTCATGCGTAGGAATACCCAATGATTAGTTAGAGCATGTGACGGTAATGGCTTTTTTTTTTTTTTTTTGGAAGAGACAGTAGTGGCTTAATAGACCCAATATTTTATCATTTGTGAAGTAAGGGTTAGAATACCCTTCTCAGCAACTTTTTCATGAAATAATTTAAGCAGGTCTCTTTTAAATGCATATAGCAAATTATCTGGATTTTAAAAATTTGGTGCCAGTAATACAGATGTTGAATTTTTCTGTGACGTGTGCAGGGTATGAAGCCTCTCAAGTAGAATTTGTCTGCTGGGAAATACTTGTTTCAACTTTCAAGTACTAATGTTTGCTTTCTCTTTTCCTTTTTTGAGGTAATTGTTCAAGTACTAATGACTTTGGATGCCACTTTTCTTTTAAAACCTACTCTCCTCTTGACTTTGATCAACCTGCCTTCCAATAGTTTACTTTGCATGACAATTCTTATTTGTCAGATACTGGTATATGCAGTTTATGCACAGACATTGTTTCGAGGCTAAAAGGATGAATGCGCTCTCAGCTTGTATTCTTCGAGACAGCAAAGCTAGAAGAAAAGGCTTAGATTCTTCGACACAGCAAAACTAGAAGAAAAGGCTTGTTGGTTCATTTGGTTGGACGGTTGGACGGTTGGACCATTGCTTCTAATTGCCATCGTTCAATGTGTCTTTCAAAAGAATAAACTAATCATAGGGTTGGGCTTACTGTTGCTCTTCAAATTAAGTTTTGGAGTTCTTGATATTTTCGATAATTAAATTTACAGAAGGAATGCCTTTAGGATGAACTGTGTGTGTTTGAGATTGTACACTCACTTTAGGCTATGTTTGGACGGGAGATTTTTTATCAAATCTTAAGGGATTGAGGCCAAGTTAGTAAAAAAATTGACTACAAAACGTTAGACGTAAGGGATTGAAAATGCACTGCAGATGCTTGTACTAGGACTTGAAATTATGTTCCGTTTATCAAAGTCTATTAGGAATTCTGTACCCATTTTCGTTAGAATCGAAGCCCATCATGCCTCGTGCACGTGGGCCTTGTAGGCAGTGGCAAAGCTACAGAGGGACTAGGAGGGGCGGCCGTTCCTCCCCTCGCTGGAAATTAAGCCCATGAACGTGGTTCCGCCCCTCTGGTCTTGTCGGAATGAATGGTGCACCTGCACTGTAGTCTGCAGATGGTTTCTGCCTTTCTGTGTTTCTGAGCAGCTTGTGTAATTTTTTTTTTAAATCCCCTAAATGGAACGGCATCGTTTCATTTAAGTATTGAAAAAAAAAAACTCCTTAAATAAACAAATGATGTCATCGCCATCATTAATTGCCTAAAAAGATAGAAAAATTTAAAGGGGACCACTATCCCCGACTCCCCGTGCCTTCCATTTTTCAAAGCAGACCTTCACTTTTTCAAACCTAATCCCCTTTTAACCAATCACAAGACCCATGCCTTGCATTTGCGAGGAACATGATATTATCATTCCTAACATGGAGAATTTGTATTTTGTACCTGGAAAATCAAGGCACAAAGCTCCAAAAATCACAAACTTTCATTACTATCATGTGGAACTTTATTTTCAAGTCCTTGATATGCAACTAAATGAATTGAATGATCGCTTTAATGAGGTAAACACCGAGTTCCTTCTTTGTATGACATGTTTGAGTTCGGTAAATAATTTTGCATCTTTTGACAAAGCAAAAATTGTTCGTTTTGCCCAACTTTATCCTCAAGATTTTGATCGTATGGATCTCATGAAACTTCGCCGGCAACAATTGTAATTTGTTTGTATTGATTAATTATGGAAGACATTATTATATAAAAAGATTTAGTTGTTGCCATTTTTCTTTAACCTTGCACTCTTTTAAGTTCGCCATTCCCTTCGAGAAATCCTGGCTTCGCCACTGCTTGTAGGATATAGTTGATTACAACTTGTGGGATAGAGCTTTATGGAACTAAAAGATATGCTCTCAGTGGCGTTGCCACATCCCGGCCAGGGGCGGACCACTTCCTGAGTCTGCTCAACCACCGTAGCACGATATTGTCCGTTTTGGGCCACGACCATGCCCTCACGGTTTTGTTTCTGAGAACTCACAAGTAACTTCCCAGTGGGTCACCAATCATGGGAGTGTTTTAGCCACCTTCTCGCTTAACTTCAGAGTTCCGACAGAACCCAAAGCCAGTGAGCTCCCAAAAGGTATCGTGCTAGGTAGGGATGGAAATATCCATTTAAGGATCACTCCCCTGGGCGATGTGGGATGTCACAATCCACCCCCCTTAAGGGCCCGACGTCCTCGTCGGCACACTTCCGGCCATGGATGGCTTTGATACCATTTCTAGATTTATGCGTGTCATCCTTGCACATGGGCCATGCTAATCTTCTTAGTATCGTTCCAATTTTTATCGGATGTCTTTGTCACATCCCCGCCTAGGGTGGACCATTTCCCAGGCCTGCTCCATCACCGTAGCACGATATTGTCCGCTTTGGACCCCGACCACGCTTTCACGATTTTGTTTCTGGGAACTCACGAGCAACTTTCCAGTGGGTCACCCATCATGGGAGTGCTCTGGCCACCTTCTCGATTAACTTCAGAGTTCCGACGGAACCCGAAGCCAGTGAGCTCCCAAAATGCCTCGTGCTACGTAGGTATGAGAATATGCATTTAAGGATCATTCCCCTGGCGCGATGTGGGATGTCACAAGCGTCGTCACTGGTCCATTGAATGCTTGTTAGGTCTAGAGTTTATCTCTTTTGAAATCAATACACACAGTTTTAGTGGTGTCATTGATCTGTTAATGTCACATGTTCAAAACTACCACAACTATCCAATAAACGTTTGTCATATGTCGTCATCGGTTGCATGAGAATATGTCTCTTTAAACGTGACATTTCATTAATATCATCTAAATGTTGTGTTTAGAAAATTCATTTGATTTGGAGACTATTTTACATTCATATCTGTCAAACAAACCAATGATTATAGTAATTCATACGGGATGACTAAATAATCTTGAGATTGAATGAATTTTTCTAAGATGATAGTTATATGATAATAAAGAGAATGAACAACTATGATTATAATATTTCCAAACCTTTAAGGAAAGGGAACTTCATTTTTTTACTTCAAAATAATGGGATTAGTTATGGGGCTCACACCACATCGAACTTCATAATTATCTTTGCAAAAAATTAATTCAATTCGAAACTATTTGTCCATTTAATTATCATGAATTTTTTTAATATTTTTTAGAATATAATGTTTGTCAATTTATTTGAATTCAATTAAATGTCGCAAACATTTTTAATTTAGCTAGTGTTTTGTAAAGATGATTTATGAGGAGTACGAGGAAAGTAATTATCCTTACAAACTGGCGGATGAGGAAAGTTTTGCAAAGACCAATGCTGGATGGGCACTTAAAGGCAGTAGCCAGCCGGCCCATAATGTTTTACACAAATATCAAGGCTAAGTCATTGTCGACGTGTCGTGCAACAATCTCTTTAATCCCACCAATAACATTTCCATATAATTTTTTCTGACAAGCGACCAACAACGTAAATAAATAGATAAATAAATAAATAAATAGCAAAAGGAGGATACAAGGAGAAGACGGGAAGCGAGAGAATAATTATCTTTCCTGGAGTCGAGTCCTTGTTAACAAAGAAAGACTTGATAGGAAGATAGAAAGGGGGAGTGGAGGGAGGAAGATGGCTACCATAAGAATTCCGCAGGTGTATTTTGCTGCTGCGACTTGTCTGTTACTTTTAGGGGCCATCTCCAGCTTTCAACCACAGGTAAGTTGGTCTTGTCAATTAATCTCCTTTGATCTTATCCCCTGTTTGTTCTGTTTCCTTTCTTTGACTCATAATCAATTATATGAATATGGTGAGAATTGGAGTTTCAATTGTTGAAGCTAACGCCAGTCGTTGGTTGCTGGCCAAAAATCAAACTAACGTTTAACACTCTCCACAGTTGATTGCAGCCAAACCACTTTCCAAGACTAAGCTTCAATCTCCTATTCTTCAGGTTTTTCTCTTTTGCTTCCTCATCTATCAATGCTATGGATAATACAATACCTGTTTTTTTTTGGGGGTTGGGGGTGTTAGGCTAATAACTGAGACTTCCATTCCATTATTAATTTGTGATTCACCCCCAAACAGGACTCGATCATTAAACAGATAAATGAAAACCCCAAGGCTGGATGGGAAGCTGCCATGAATCCTCGATTCTCCAATTACACTGTGAGTCTTTCAACCCCAAGGATATTATTATGCTCACATTTAAACGAATTTCCTGCCCTCCTATTGCCTCACAGATGCATCTATTGCTTATTTTTGTATTACTACTAGGTCCCAAGATTTTTCCTTTTCTTTCCACAGGTTAGCCAGTTTATGCACCTCCTGGGAGTCAAACCAACACCCCAAAAGGACTTGCAGAGTTTTCCTATCAAAACTTATCCAAAATCTCTCAAGTTGCCAAATAATTTTGATGCCAGAACCGCTTGGCCTCAGTGTAACACCATTGGAAGAATATTAGGTCAGTTGGTGATTTCGTTTTATATGTTGTTATCCCGCTTTTTCTTTGATTTAAAAATTCAAAGGCAAAAGGTGCTGATGAATTCCCCTTTTTATGTCAAATGCTGGATCAATTTCTTTAATGAAGATCAGGTAATAATTTGTCCTACATCCCAATGATATATTGTCCAATAAATTGATGCCGAAAATTCAAGGGGAAAATTTGGTTTTCCTGGAAATATAGGGTCACTGTGGCTCTTGTTGGGCTTTTGCTGCTGTTGAAGCACTATCAGATCGTTTTTGTGTCCATTATGGCATGGTAAAAGCTGCACTCTTTCTCTTTTCCATTTCTAATTTACATTGACTTCTTTTGTATATTTTGTTCTCTTTTTTAATTTGCTTTATGCTTTATTGCAGAATATCTCTCTGTCTGTTAATGATCTCCTAGCGTGTTGTGGTTTCATGTGTGGAGCTGGTTGTAATGGGGGATATCCAATTTATGCTTGGCGGTACTTTATCCACCATGGTGTTGTCACTGAAGAGGTAGCAAATTCATGTACCAATCCTACCTCTCCAGTGGAATCTCAAAACGATAGTAGATAAACCTTACCTCTGTTCTTGCATCTGCCTATTATGCCATCATTTGTAGAACTATTGTCAGATACATAATGTTTTCAAGATCATAATCAGTACCAATCCTAACCTTCACATCAAATGCAAGTCTACCTTTGATATTGAAATGATATCTTAGTGCTCTCTTACCTTAGAACTCGAAGCCTTCTTGCAACATAAGAACCATTCCCAAACCTTGCTCCCAAGCTCAGTCTTCCTCCATTAGAATGACTGTCACTGCTTACTTTAGAATTAAAAGTTTTTCTTGCGATGTAGGTATAATTCTTAGCTCATCCTAATTCCTAAACAAGGAGGTCAGCATAACTGCAGAAAATAAGGGAGGTCATTGTGTTACCTAAAGACAATGGGTTCCTTTGTATTTCCAACCAATTCTCACCCAAAAGGGAAGTCCAACTCTCGCAACATAGGGACCATTCCTAACCCTTGCATTAAAAGCGTACTGTTCTTCCATTGTTAGAATGATTGTCAGTGCACGCGAATTGCAAGTCTTTCTTCTCACTTAGGAATAATTCCGTAGTTCATCCTAAACAGGGAAATCAATATAACAAAAAAAAAAAGAGGTCCCTGTGTTAGTCTCTCCATTTAATCTGCACCAGTCCCGTCTGATATAAAATTTAAGGGTTCTTTCTTTCATTAGGTTCATAAACAACTTTTTAATACTGCATGAAGTCCTGATTAGTGTTCCATCTGGCAGTGTGACCCATACTTTGATTCAACTGGCTGCTCGCACCCTGGTTGTGAGCCTGCTTATCCGACTCCAAAGTGCGTTAAAAAATGTGTAGATGGGAACCAGATCTGGAAGAATTCAAAGCGTTATAGTATCAGTGCGTATAGAATCAACTCTGATCCTCACAGTATCATGGCAGAGGTTTATAGGAATGGACCAGTTGAGGTTGCATTCACTGTTTACGAGGTAAGTTCTTGTTCCATAATTGAAAACAGCAATTTAGGTGTACAATGTTCTTAACACTTTCTGTCCTTTTCTCTTTTCCTTTTCCTCCCCATTTGTGATATTGGAAAAGAACTAAATATGATTATTTGCCTTCTTCATATGATTATCAGTCTTCACTGAGATTTCAACTCCTAATGCATTGATGGCCTGGCACTCCAAACTTGATATAATCTTATAACATTTTCAAGAACATTTTACGTCTCTTCACAACTATCATTCATATTAAAAGTGAAGGGGTTTTGGGGAGAAACTAGGGGGAGAGAGGGTGGCGCAGGGGGTGATAATACCTACAGAGTTGCAGCTTTTTTTCATTGAACACAACTGAGTAGTATGCATGAGCCGAGTGTGACACTGTAATGAACACAACTGAACTCATGGTCAGCTAAAAGTCAAGAAGATTAGAGAAAAAAAAAATATGGCATCATCACTTTGCATAAACAAATTATATCCCCATTTGAGCAGTCTTATCTTTGCTGTCAATTTGGTCATCAGACTTTATCCTAAACTTAATTCAGGATTAACCCTCATATACTATCTTGGATATGTGATCCTTGATTCTCCGGTGTCCTTGGTATTGTGGTTGCAGTGGGATAAGGAAATGGGATTGTGTTGGATAATTCCAAAGGATTCTTTCTCTTTTCAGTGAATCTTTTGCTATCTCTTGGAAGGGTAAGAAATCAAAGGTGATGTGGAGTTGTATGATTGCTCTGGTTTCATTTATTTGGATGGAAAGAACCGAAAGATTTTTGAAGATTATGGTGGCACTATGGAGTATAGTTAAGTTTGGTCGGCTCTTTGAGCTTCAGTTTCCCCCAATTCAAAAGGAATTGCATCTCCTTAATCTGCCTATTGGAAAGCTGCCATGTCCTAGTTCTGGTTAGGCCTTTTGTTCTTTTCAGTTGGGATGTTTTTGTCTCAGTTCTGCTTCATCTTTTTAGGGGTGGTCTGGCCACTGCCTTTTGTTCTTTTCCTCTCTTTATTCCTTAAGCTTTCTTTCCGAAGAAAACAAAAAGTGTGTTGGTTTTTCTGTTAAATGTCATGACATGTGAAATGCCAAGTTTATATACTAGGAACTTTGATGACCAGTTGCAAGAAATTGACATTTAAAGAACAAACAACGGGAATTGTTATTGACACTCCAAACTTTGTATATTTAGAAAGAAAAATACTCTTATGCGGAGTGCACAATTAGATTTTTGGAATGCCAATAATAGTTCGCTAAACTCAACGCAAATTTTGTTTTGTTTAAACTGTTTTACAGGACTTTGCACACTATAAATCAGGAGTTTACAAGCATGTTAAAGGTGATGTATTGGGAGGTCATGCTGTTAAGCTAATTGGATGGGGGACAACCAATGATGGAGAGGACTATTGGGTATGTCTATGCACTGGTATTTTCTGCAACCAGAATTTGTCTTCTAACACTAGTTGTTGACCGTGCACTCATGTGTTTCAGCTTCTGGCGAATCAGTGGAATAGAAGCTGGGGTGATGTATGTCTCAATTAAATTGTTTATTTGTTTTGAAACAACTATGGATAACAGTTATACGTGGCCTCTCAGATCCTAAAGCACAAACTAATTGTGTATGCGTAATTGCATATGGTGTGCAGGATGGCTACTTCAAGATCAGAAGAGGAACAAACGAGTGTGGAATTGAAGAAGACGTGGTTGCCGGTTTGCCTTCATCCAAAAATTTTATAAGCCAAGTTGCCAGTGTGGATGCTGTTGCGGCTGGTGTGTCAGTTTGATAGACATCATTCGGTATCTGGTGTAAACCAATTACAAATTGGTTTGTCACTTCCACTGTGTTATGCCACTGCTTTTCACGTTATAAATAAATAAAGTAAAAACATAAAGCGAGGGAGCGATAACACTTCTCAATCTCTCTCCCATGCGTACCTTTACATGATTTGTTGCATTCATAATATTTGTACGCTTGTTCTGCTCCCATTAGAAAGGGCGAATAAAAACTGAACGTAATTTACTTCCTCTGTTTGCTGGAGTAACCAATTGGTACTTGGTCTTTATTAACTTATTTCTAAGCAAAGATTAATTAACAAATTAGGTTATTTCTAAGCAAAGATAAATCTTTAAGTTCCTAAAACCAATTCAAAACAAATCGTAATACCAAATTAAATTGGAAAATTTATAGGAAAATTTAGTGCAGAAAGTTTGAAGAGGTGGGTTTTTGGAACCGATATCAACCTGCCACCATCAACTGAAATTTGGATTGGTTGCGCCGCGGTCACCGCTGTCGTGGCCACCACCTAAAACTACTACATCCACCCTTACACTATTGCCAACATCACCACCGTCATCGCTGCCACCGTCAAGTATACACCACTCTCCACCAGCATTAATGCCCCTACACCGCCAATTACCCCATCAATGTCGATGCCACAGCTGCCAGCGCTGCCATCACCGTGGTTGTTGTCACCACTCTCACTACCATGTTCGTCTTTGTTATTGCATTTTTACTTTTCATACCCACGACACTTTTAAAACTGTTATTTTTTATCCAATATTGAACTATTTTATTTTACAATTAATTATTCTTAAAATAAGCAACTTAAAAAATACACAGCAATTAGCCTTGATACATTTAAATGGAACTGGATCCTCTCCGAGGCAAACCCTTGGAATCCTGCTGAACGACAAACACGGACAGTTGGATTTCGATCCAACGGTTACAAACAAGAACTCCTTTTAAAATTATAATAATTATACCATTGGATAGAAATCCAACTGCCATGTTTGTCGCTCAGCCTTGGCGTGGCAAATGGCAAATGAAATAAACCAAGAATCCCAAGAAAAAAACACGCTTTTCACGTTTAGTATAGTGCGAGGAGTGATTGAGGCGGAGTAAGGAGGAGGAGGGGCCTCGAGGACTCTCTTCTGCCCCACTTCGCTTTCGCACTCGCACATCAACTCAGCAACTCAGCAACTCCGTCTCAACAAAACAACATCTCGTCATCGACATCCATCCCTCGCTCGCACTTTCTCTCTCTCTCTCTCTCTCTCTCTCTCTCTCTCTCTCTCTCTCTCTCGTTTTAGGAAAGAGACATTTGTTTCCAGTTACCGTGGATAAGATGAGATGAGAAACTGAGGATTGGATTGGAGGTAATTATAAAATCCAGCTCTTTTCCTATTTCTAAATTCAATTGTACCCATCTCTCTCTCTCTCTCTCTCTCTCTCTCTCTCAATTGAGGATAGATTCCTTTGGTTTTTTTGTTGTTGTTGGATTTCTTTCCTATTTCTTCTACTTTGTAGTCAGTGAATCTCATCCTTTCATCATCTTATGTTTGTATGCGGTCAGTCATTGGTCTGCCGTGTGCTTGCTTAGGGCAATTTTTGACCTACGACGACTAACTAGATTACTGAAATAGCAATAGTAGTAGCACTACTAGAAGAAAGAAGGAAATCGTTTCGGTTGCCTGGTTTGTTTTTTATTTGATACCCAACAAAGAAACTAGATAAATGAGCCATGTCGATACCAAAGGAGCCGGAGCAGGTAATGAAACTAAGAGGAGGATCAGTGCTGGGCAAGAAGACCATTCTCAAGAGCGACCACTTCCCAGGCTGCCAGAACAAACGCTTGTATCCCCACATCGATGGCGCTCCCAATTACCGTCAGGTCTCTTACTTCTCTTAAAATCAGCCAACCATTTTTCTTTTGATATGCTATGCATCCTTTTGGGTTAATGGATTCAATTTAGTCAGCACTTGTTTGTTTGATTGACCACTGGATCTATTGGTTGCTTTTAATGCTTCAATTCTACAACTTCACGCATATGTAGACAATCACATACTTACCACTTACAACTTCACTTGATTTGTCACCAAAATGTACATTGTCAAGTAGTTGCCTCTTCAACCACGTCAAGCATCGTGGTCTCAGGTATATAAATCTGTCCGTAATCAGGTTCAACATATTTTCATTGTAGCATCCTAATGCTTACGTTTTAATGAAACTTGAATATTACATGGAAACTTCTCTAAATCACTCGCACATGTTTCACGTCATTTCCCTTCTCATCCCTTGCGTTGTTTGATTTGTTTTCCTTCCATATTTATCCTCTTGGTTTATAGGCCGATTCGCTACATGTTCATGGTGTTGCCATTCCAACAATCGATGGAATCCAGAATGTTCTTAACCATATTGGAGCTCAACAAATTGATGGCAAGCGAGCACAAGTTCTTTGGATTAACCTTCGTGAGGAGCCGGTAAGGTTAATATGTTCCATGCTATTTCTACATGTCAGAGTTTGATTTCTTTCTTTCCTATATTGGAAGTTTGCACAATACAATTTGTGCAAATGACTAGCATCATATTTCAGTTATAAAATGTGCATCGTCTTTTTGATTGTTAATAACCAAAATAATACATTATTGTAGGAAATCTTGTTTTCAGAATATAATAATGATCAAGTTTCAGCAGTTTAATCTCGAGTATGCAGTCACCCAATCCGGAACTAAATGCAGTTTTGGGAAGTTAATATTGAAAATTATTGTATAAACAAGAAACCTAAAAAGGTCGTACCCAGTGCACAAGGCTCCCGCTTTACGCAGGGTCTGGGAGAGGTGAATGTCGGCTAGCCTTACCCCCATTTTATGGAGTGGCTGCTCCCAAGTCTCGAACCCGAGACCTACCGCTCATGGGCGAAGGCACTTGCCATCGCACCAAGTGCGACCTCTTATAAACAAGAAACCTAAACTAGAAATTTAATGAATAGCTATTGACAGTCAAAAGCTAATGAGCTCAACTGTTTATGATGATATTGTGCCTATACATCAAGTAATAGCTCTTGGCTTCATCCTTTCACTGAATCCCGTTGTAATTGTAGTATTCAATGTTGCCCATTCTGCCAACTGGTGTGTCGAGCGACGGATGAATTTTCCAGACACTTTTATTTTTTTAATGAAATGAAATATTATTGCATATGACAATAAAATTACACAAGTGGACAATATGTCAATAAAGAAAAGCAGAAAGCAATCAACAAGATGACAAACAAAGTCCCCATAAAATTGTAAGAGCTAAGAAAATTCCATAAAGCGAACGAATAGAAGCTTTCCAATGAAGCCAAATAAAGGAAAAGATTCTTTAAATTCTGTAGAAACCGAATACCATAATAAAGACCATAAACGAACTTTATCCCACAACATTTGTCTTCTGGTATGAAAGATCTGAATAAAGGATCTGAATTTGATTTGTAAAGATCTGAATAAAGACCGTATCTGTCTACTGATTCTTATATGGTGGGCAGACCTTAATAAAGGATCTGAATCTGACTTGTAAAGGATGGCAGAAAACTGTAAGGTTAATGGTGATCTGGCTTAAATTATTTAGGTTGTTTAGAGGATGGTTTGGTATGGAAAAAAGTTTAGGGTTTTCAAATCAGGAATTTCCTCTTAGGATTTGTACATTCCACTTACCTAAACGCATTATACTCTCTTGAATCCTCCCTCAAGTCCTAGCTTCTTTGGCCTCACTCGTCCAGTAAGGTCAAATTACTTCTTTTGAGTGTCCCGGGTAAAGTTGATGTCATTAGATGTTTCCAAACAACTTTGAGTGGAGTCGTTAAAAAAGAAGTTTGTACGTCACCACCCTTGCTTAATTATCATTGTGCTTGGCCACACAAGGCGTCACTTCCAGGTGACGACCTAGCTTTAACGCAATTTCATTTAAGATTCGTTATCTTAGGGATTCAATGTGAAAACAGAGTGTCGGCTGTCGATTACCTGACGCCCTCCACCTTCCTCCTTTATCCGAGCTGGGAACCGGTAGCATGAGATAAACTTACATAGGCAAAGTTCTATTTACCCCACCAAAGAGGGACAAAAAGAATAGGAGAAAGCTAGGGCTTGAAAGGAATGGATTGTAGAGAGATACTTCAGAATGAATGAGTTGAATTCTTCTACCATAAGGTGGGTCTGTTGGTTGTATCAATTAGTAGAGTTCCCTTAAGCCCCAGTTTTCCGTGTAAATCCACCTCTCCCCTCTGGTCAACCAATTATTCCTTTTGTTTTTTAAGGGTGCATTTTTGGGCGTCTTTGTGTGCATATGCCTTCAGAATTTAGAGAGTTATCCTTTACTTTTATTTGGTCAAATTGGAAAGCCTCTGTATAGTGGTTGTATTTTTTATGCTGCTGACCACTTGTTCACCATTGTTGTATTAGTTTTTCATTAATAAAAGTTTGTTTCATATAAATAAAAAAGGGGATTAGATTTGCCATCTATTCCAAGATGTTTCCAAACATAGGACTAATCTAAAATAGTCTAGTCCTACTCCTTAATCGGTATATAAAGGTACTCTTAGACTTGCAAAATCTCATATAAAATTACCCTTGAGTATGCATTTTCTGACTTTACTTCATATCTTCAAACAGGTGGTCTATATTAATGGTCGCCCTTTTGTTTTGCGTGATGTGGAGAGGCCCTTTTCCAACCTTGAATATACGGTATGCTTTTTGTAAATGTAATTTTACCATCAAATTTGGCATATTCGATGATTTAGTTATTAAATACTTGCCTTCATTACTTAAGAAGTAGTGAACGAATAACTGCATGGTCTAACATTATCTATTATAAAATATAGTTCTTCTTTTTTTGTTGGGGGGGGGGGGGGGAGAATATGGTGGTTTTTTTCTTTTTGTTCTTTTGTTTTTACCCTTCTGCTTTTGTTTTGTATTGGGGTCGGGACTTAGAGAATATAGAGGATTGCTAATTATAATACATGCATAATGCTATTTGCATTGCAATGCACAAGCATGTCAACGTGTTAATTAGCCACATTTTCTGTTTCCTTCTAAATTGATTGTGGCTTTACAAAAACCATCAGGGAATTAACAGGGCTAGGGTTGAACAAATGGAAGCCCGGTTAAAGGAAGATCTTTTAACTGAAGCTGCAAGGTATCTCCTTTGGTTGTACGCTGAATTTACCTCTGGATGTTAGGAAATTGTGCACCATAAACTTTAACATTTTCTCACGCCTGCTTTCTATGATATTGGACATTATTTCCACATCTGAAATAGCAGATATGGAAATAAGATCCTTGTCACTGATGAACTGCCAGATGGTCAGATGGTGGATCAATGGGAACCAGTGTCACGTGATTCTGTGAAGACACCACTAGAGGTATCTCATTGGAACAACTATCATAGATGGGAATGAGAGAACAGGTGAAAACCCACCTGTATACTTAATGTTAAGTAATTTATTTATTTTATTATTCTGTAGGTTTACGAGGAATTGCAAGAACAAGGATACCTTGTTGACTATGAACGTGTTCCTATAACTGATGAAAAGTCACCTAAGGAGCTGGATTTCGATATTTTGGTTAGTTCATTTTCTAGTCGAACAGTACATGTAGCACAATTCTTTTCAGGCCAGGTAAAACCTGGGACCAAACCTCAATCAATTGGGTCCAAGAAGATGGGAACCAAGACCAACCGAACCTAAATTGGTTGGAGTGCATTAGTTCTTGGCATGACCATGAATTGAGCTGCACTCCTAGAGTTAAAGTCTGTTTGTGGTCTTGTGGTCATAGAATATTATCACCTTCCTGAATTACATTTGCTGATGTTTGCGCTTTATTTACTCTTTTATTCTTTGTATTCAGGTTCATAAAATTTCTCAAGCTGACATAAATGCAGAAATAATTTTTAACTGTCAAATGGGACGTGGGCGAACTACAACGGGAATGGTGATTGCAACTTTGATATACCTCAACCGTATAGGAGCTTCCGGTAATCCTCTTACTCTATTCACTCAAATACTAATTCTATTGAATTGACTCATTTCAGTCATCCGAAGGAGTTTTGTTGTTCTAGAACTTGTTAACTTGGTTAATCTATATTTCTTTTCTGAAGGAGTTTGTTTGTGCTATTCTAATGAAAATAGGATTTCCTCATATGCTCCTTCTTCTCTCCACCTCTTCCATTTCAAGTTTAAACAGTATTTATGTGATTTCTGATATTAGAAGACAATAATCACAAAGACAACATGGTTATAATCATCCAACTCATATCAGCCTCCCTGAACAGCCTCAAACCACAAGGACAACACATTTGGACAGCAAATAAGCAAGTGGTCTAATTTTAAGTCTCACTTTTACTCAAAACACATCAATGTGGAGATTGACAAGAAAAAGGTCGTCTCCTTCTTGAAGCCATATACAAGTAATCAACCTCTTGTGACTAATTGATTATCTAAGCTAGCACCTGTAACTTGAGCGATACTTTAGCCTTCTAAATTAAATGAGAGGAAATAAATGGAGAAAGAGAAGAGTGTTCCATTAGTTGTCTTGAAAAGGATTTACAAGAGTATCTCTAACGACTCCGACCTCGAGATTCCCCTATTTCCTGTAAAAGGGACCGGAAAGGTAAAGCAAGAACCAGGACAGTAATGAAGTTAACTCCCACCTCCTGATCATTTAGGTTGTATTACAATTGGAAGATTCTGATCTCTCTCTATCTCATTCCGGAAACAATATTTTATTTAAAAGCTTAAAGTCACAATACAAAACTTAGTGAACCAGATGTCAGAAACAAAATGATACAAATGTCAAAAGACAGATCCAAAATACACCTGTTACACTGTAATACAACTCTAAAAGCTACCCCACAGCAGCTCTCCAATCTAATAAAATTACAAAAAAAAAAAAGATAAAAAAATGAAAGATTCTAAAGGCTTGAGAAAGAGAAGCTCACAAGGAAACCTGACTTCTTCTCAAGAACTCTCCTGTGGTTTACCTCTGTAGTTTTAAAAAATTATGCTATTCCTCTCCAGTCCAATTACCTCGAAACAGTTCCACAAAGTTCTATAATAGTACAAACACTTCCGGATATAGAAAGAGAAAACTTCCTCTGTAAGTTTTCCAATTGTGTTGAATGAATAAATCAGTTGCACAGATGTGAATATATATAGCCTTAGCTGTCTTAGGCTATTTACAAGAATACCCTCAACCACCTTAATACAGTTACTAACAAAACTAATTACATTTAGCTTTAACAAACTATTTAACATTAACTATATTGGATGACTTGTCATTCTCCCTAATACACCTCCTCAAACTAAAGGAGGAATCAGAGAGGATTCCAATTGGAAGTTTGGAACACAGATAAGAGAATCTGCTTCTAGACAAAGATTTGGTGTGGAGATCAGCTAATTGGTCTTCACTGCAAACATAGTGAACTTTGATGAGATTTGCTAGTACCAACTCCCAGATGTAGTGATAGTCAATCTCAACATGCTTGGTTCGAGCATGAAAAATAGGATTAGATGCTAAAGAGATTGCTGAGATATTATCACACCATAGTGTAGGCAGTGTTGGTAGAGGGAAATGAAGATCTTTGAGAATTTTGCAGACCCAAGTGAGTTCTGCAGTAGTATGTGCTAAAGAACGATATTCAACTTTTGTAGAGGAACGAGCAACAATGCTTTGTTTCTTTGCACTCCAACTGATGAGATTAGAGCCAAGAAATACACTATCCACTGGTGGACCGCCTATCAAATGTGCAGCCAATCCAATCAGCATCCGAGTATGCTGAAAGATTGATAGGACTTTTAGTGAACCATAAACCATGGGAAATAGAACCTTTAAGAAATCTGAGGACCTTTTTTGCTGCTTGAAGATGTTCTCTTGGAGCATGCATAAATTAACATATCTGATTGACAGCAAATGCAAGATCCGGTCGAGTCCAAGTGAGATATTGTAACCCACCAACTATAAGTGAGATTTGATAAGAGAGGTCCACTGTGATCCAGTTTCTTAGAACCAAGAGGAGTGCAACAAGGTTTTGCACCCTCCATATTTGTTTTCTTAAAGAGATCAAGTAAGTACTTGGTCTGATGTAGAAAGAGTCCTTTGTTAGATTTGCGTACTTCCAACCCCAAGGAATAGTGTAAAGGACCAAGATCTTTCATTGGAAACTGAGTGCTAAGTTGTATAAACTGTTAACAGAGTTGAGAGTTGGGTCCAGTGACTAAGATATCGTCCACATAAACAAGGACAATGACCAAGGGCCATTAAGAACAAACAAAGAAGCATCAGATTGGGATTGGTGAAACCCAATTGTATGAAGGGCTTGAAACAATTTATCAAACCAAGCTCGAGGAGCTTGTTTAAGACCATATAAGGATTTCTTCAGCTTGCAAACAAAACTGGGAGAGTTAGGATCAATAAGACCAGGAGGTTGTTGCATGTAAACATCATCCTTTAAATCTCCATGAAGAAATGCATTGCTAATGTCTAATTTGTTCAAAAACCAATTATATTGGACATCAAGTGTAAGGAGAATCCGAATGGTAACTGGTTTAGCAACATGACTGAAGGTTTCTTGAAAATAAACTCCTTGCTGATGAAAGCCCTTTGCCACCAAGTTGCAGAGGATGAAATAATAGTCTTGCGGCGAGCCATAGATAACTCTTTGGTGAGTAAGAGACCATGGAGTTCATCAAGGGATGTAGAGGATAACCGCTGCATGATGGAATCAATAAAGGACTTGAATTCATCAGGCAATCCATGTAGTGTGGCAGCAATTAGGTCATGATCGGACATTGAAGCACCAGCAGCTTGTAAGGAATAAGCAATTTCCATGATTTGTTGAAGATACTTAGAGATGGACTGAGATCCTTTCTGAATTGATTGAAGTCGCGATCGCAATTGGTGAATGTGAGCCTCTGAAACTCCACCAAAGCGCTGTTCAAGCTTCACCCAGAGCTCGCGAGAAGAGGAAACCCCAACCGTGAACGGAATGATCTCTTCTGATAGGGTAGAATTAAGCCAGATCAAGAGATTTTGATCCTTTTCATACCAATCCTAGAAGGCAGGGTTCATCGAGCGATCAGGCAAGAATGGTGAAGGAAAAATCTCAGTGCCATCAATGATACTAAGAAGTTTGTATCGCTTGAAAATTGGAGCAAACAGTGCTCGCCATGGCAAATAGTTGGATCTTTTCAGCTTGATCGACACTATACTGCTGATGTTGTGAATCGTAAGAGAGGTATACGAATTCAGAGGACTTGGATTACAAGAAGAATTAGGGTTTTGGACCTAAGGGGAGATGATCGGAGAAGACGATCCAGTTGGTGGCGATTCAAATTGAGCAGCCATATCTTGTAGAGATCAAGATTCAAGAGAGATCGGAGACGAAAAATAGAAGAATTAGAGAGAAGAAAGCAAGAATCGATCGAGAATCGATCGATTTGACGAGCTGAAGGGAAGGTCGATGTTGTGAAGCAGAATGGCTCTGATACCATATAGAAACAGAAAACTTCCTCTGTAAGTTTTCCAATTGTATTGAATGAATAAGTCAGTTACACAGATGTGAATATATATAGCCTTAGCTGCCTTAGGCTAGTTACAAGAATACCCTCAACTACCTTAACTAATTACAGTTACTAACAGAACTAATTACATTTAGCTTTAACAAACTATTTAATATTAACTATATTGGATGACTTGTCATTCTCCCTAATACTGGAACCCAACACTCATCCAAAGTCACACCCCTTCTCCGTTCAACACCCCAAAACGACAATAAGAAGAAAAAAAAGAAGGCAGTAAAATTATCTTTCCATGGACATCAATTTGAGGCTCTTGTCACAAAGTTGGATCCCAACCATTCTCATAAAGCCCATATTATATAATGACAGCATACGGAAGGGGATTTCTCTCTAATCGAAACCTTGAAAACCATTTTCCAAGCACCCTATAATTCTTAACCAAATTCCTCCCATTTCCTTCACCCGAGCCATTACTTTCATCAACTCAAATGATCTATTTTCCTCTTCGCTACCCCCTCCCATGAAACATTCCTCATCTCTCTTTAGCCTCTTGGTCACATTACTGGAAATCTTAAAAAGTGAAAGGTGATTACCGGTACGTGTTTAAAACCGAATGGATTACAGCCTACCACCTTGAGACAAAAATTCTTGGCTCCAACCATCTAGCCTCTTCTCCACATTTTCTACAACAGGATACCAAACGCTATTCCCTCTGTGTTGCCTTGTCATTTGAAGATAATCCTAAATGTGTCATAGGCCATCTCCTCACCTCACATAACAAAACTGAGACTAACTCCATCTTTTGAGTGTTTATCCCTGCCACTCAACACTCAGCTATTAATATTACTTTTGACTTCTGAGAAATACCAGAAGCTTCTCTTACCATTAGCAGATTCCTCCATTGAAAAATAAACCATGTTCTGCATTTTCTGCTGGTTTCTTGTGAGAGTCCTGGGCATATTTACAATAATTTCAGTTATCTTTTATTTTGGGTGTGTCTAGTTTAGAGAATTTCAAGTCCTTTATTGGTTACTTTTTTGTTGGTTATGCTTTTAAAGGATTTCATAATTGTATATTATTTTCAAATAAAATAGGTATTCCAAGAACCAATTCAATTGGAAAAATTTCTGAATCCAGTGAAATTGTTGGTGACAATGTTCCAAGTTCAGAAGATGCGATTCGTAGAGGTGAATATGCTGTCATAAGAAGCTTGATTCGGGTATTAGAGGTATTTGATATCTTCTTTTGCTGCCTATGGTTATGTTAAATGGTTAAGATATTCTCAAGTATTTTATTAATCAACAACATGCCTTTAGGGTGGCGTTGAAGGCAAGAGACAAGTGGATAAAGTCATTGACAAGTGTGCCTCTATGCAGGTATAGTTTCAATCCTTTATTTATTAACTTTATGGTACAGCATCTCAGTACATGTTTTACCTTTGCATGAATTTATTTTTTCCTTTTTGGATAGATGATTTTATTGCTTCATGTTATCTAAGATTTTGATGGTTTATCTTAAGAGTTTGATGTTTCTATCTATTGAATCTAAGTACAGAACTTACGTGAAGCAATTGCTACTTATCGCAATAGTATTATGCGCCAGCCAGATGAGATGAAAAAGGAAGCATCACTTTCATTTTTCATGGAGTATTTGGAACGATACTACTTCCTTATATGCTTTACCGTGTACATTCATTCAGAGGGAGCAGCCCTCCGTTCTAGTTCCTGTGATTATATTGGTTTTGCTGATTGGATGAAAGCTAGGCCTGAATTGTATAGTATTATTCGCAGGTAAAAATAACAGGTGTAGCATTTGAGTTTTCATTTCTTTTTTTATACCATCTTTGGTAATTTTTCTTTTCTTATCTACTAAGGTACAAATAAGATGAAACTTAGTTAATAATTACTTTATGTTCATGGCTTTTTGCGAATTCATAAATGAAATATAGCACAGCTTAGTTATTGGGACACCATCTGGTTAAGTTCTTTTGCTTCAATTTCTCTTGGTTGTAGGCTTCTGAGAAGAGATCCAATGGGTGCACTTGGATATGCAAGTTTGAATCCATCTTTAAAGAAGATTGCTGAATCTGCTGATGGTCGGCCTTGTGAGATGGGTGTAGTTGCTGCCTTGAGAAAGGGCGAGGTTCTTGGTAGTCAAACAGTTCTGAAAAGTGACCACTGTCCTGGTTGTCAAAACCAAAATTTACCAGAAAGAGTGGATGGTGCCCCTAATTTCCGAGAGGTCCCTGGATTTTCTGTTTATGGAGTTGCAAATCCAACAATTGATGGTATACGATCTGTCATCCACAGGATTGGTAGCTCCAAAGATGGCCGCCCAGTTTTTTGGCATAATATGAGAGAAGAACCTGTTATTTATATCAACGGAAAACCATTTGTACTTCGTGAGGTTGAAAGGCCTTACAAAAATATGCTCGAGTACACGGTAATTTTTTGTCTTAGTTTTACCTTTCATGTCACATCTATATGATATTTATTGGAAATAAAAAATGAAGCAGTACTTGTTGCTTGGAGTTAACTTTAACCATCAGACACTTTGCATGGTAGTTTATACTCAAAAGTTGTTTGATCATACCATAAAATGCAATTTTCTCCTTGCAGTATAAAGCTAGATTAAATTAATAACTTGCTATATGCTACAAGGAGCAAAATGGACTCTTCTACGGCATAGGTAGTACACTTTGCATGGTACTTTAATCATCTTCATACTGTCAAAATACATGTCTAGCTGTATGCAAATGTGTTACCTTGCCAGATAATTGGGCATCATGAGATGCTTTTGTTGCCTGAAGATTGGTGCAATTCATTGTTTGAGAATTTGAGAACATAAGCATGTTATGGTAATAAAAGAAAATATTATCCTTTATATACGTTGGACTGTCAAAAAGCAACATGTCCAGAAAATGAGTGTAGGAGAGATGAGAATGCTTCGTTGGGTGTGTGGGCACATGAGAAAGGATAGGATTAAGAACGAGGATATCTGAGGTAAAGTAGGAGTGGCCACAATTGAAAATAAGATAAGAGAAAATCGGTTAAGATGGTTTGAACACATGAATGGAAGACCTATGGATGCTTCGGTTAGAAAATGCAACTAGGAGACGGAGGCTCAGGGCAAAAGGGGTAGAGGAAGACCTAGGAAGATTGGGAAAGAGACTATAAGAAAAGATAAGGAGTACTTGGAGCTAACGGAAGACTTGGCGCAAAACCGAGCGCAATGGCGTTCTAAGATTCATACAGCAGAGTCTCTCTTGTGGGGGAATGATAAACATAACCACCCGCTGGCATCTAGACAATATTTACTCCTGAGGACAGCATGTCAAATGGATTTGCTCCTTGATCACATCCATAATGTATATATTATACCACCTAATAACGATACCACATTGACTCTACATTCCACCCTGAGTCTGGTCCTATTCCAATAGGTATAAAACCAATTCCCACTTCACCATGTACTAACCCTTTCTCCTCTGCCCTTCCCTAAATGATCTCTAATTTACCTTGCACGCGATTTGGAATTTTGAAGAAAGACATGGTATGCCAGTGAATTTTCCAGAACCTCTTTCGTTAATAAACAGGAAAAAGAAAATTGCACAAAACTAAGCCTCCCACCCCTAGATAACAAGCATTTCCTTGATCTTTCATCTAGTCATACTTATATTAGAAATAGAAATAATTATTAACAGAACTGTCGTGCAGTGTCCAGTTTTATTGCACCAGTCCATAATTAATTTTTTTTTAATCATATGAAGACAGATGTCTTTACAGTTATGGATGATTTGTACTACAAAAGGGAAAGAGTAAATGGCTCTCTTCTCAGACCTTTGATTCCATTGAACTTTAACAAGAGTGAACAGAATACGGACCTCAACCTAGGCACATTTGGGGTTTCAAGCACAAAGATGTTGTAGCATGAACATGGCATCTAAGACCCATATAAGGGTAAAATCTCAAGGCGTAATTACAACTGTCATCATTGGTACAAATGGCTTTGTTTTTGTTCCTTTTTGAGGTAGATATTGAAACTATGATCTATTTTTCCAGGGTATTGATCGTGAGAGGGTGGAGAGGATGGAAGCTCGGTTAAAAGAAGATATCTTGCGAGAAGCCGATCATTATGGGGGTGCCATAATGGTTATTCATGAAACAGATGATGGGCAAATATTTGATGCTTGGGAGCATGTAAATTCTGAGGCTATTCAGACCCCGCTAGAGGTTTTTAAAGGTTTGGAGGAAGATGGTTTTCCTATCAAGTATGCGCGTGTACCCATAACGGATGGTAAAGCTCCCAAAAGTTCTGACTTTGACACATTGGCTATTAATATTGCTTCTGCTTCCAAGGACACTGCTTTTGTTTTCAATTGCCAGGTTCACATTTAATTCTTTCCCTTTTCCTTCTTTTCTGTTTACGTGCAAGGAGACAATAAATTTTTTCCGAACCAATCTGTAGTATTTTTCTTTTTCCTTTAATATTCACAGATGGGTAGAGGAAGGACAACCACAGGTACGGTAATTGCTTGCCTTTTGAAACTCCGAATTGACTATGGGAGACCTATCAAAATCCTGGTTGACAATATTACCCTTGAAGAGGTGGATGGTGGTAGCTCAAGTGGTGACGAAACTGGAGGTAGTAGTGCTGCATCAACCTCCAGTGTTACAAATTTTAGAAATGAAAAGGAGCAAAGCCGTGTATTCGGCATGAATGACATCCTCTTGTTGTGGAAAATAACAAGATTATTTGATAATGGGGTGGAATGCCGGGAGGCCTTAGATGCTATTATAGATAGATGTTCTGCTCTACAGAACATACGTCAGGCTGTTCTGCAGTATAGAAAGGTATTCAATCAACAACATGTTGAGCCAAGGGTAAGGAGGGTGGCACTAAATCGTGGTGCTGAGTACTTGGAGCGCTACTTCCGTTTAATTGCTTTTGCAGCATACTTAGGAAGTGAAGCATTTGATGGATTCTGTGGGCAAGGAGAATCTAGGATGACGTTTAAGAATTGGTTGCATCAGAGACCAGAGGTTCAAGCAATGAAATGGAGCATAAGACTAAGACCTGGACGCTTTTTTACTGTCCCTGTAAATCCCTTCTACTTTTGGCTTAGAGACTTTCTTTTTTTTTCTTTTTTTTTTTCTATTGGTTGGCAAGCTTACTCTAAGAGGTTAATTTATATTTCTTTATTTTGGGATGGATATATAATTTTTGAACACTTTGGTTTTGGAATTCAGGAGGAGTTGAGAGCACCACATGAGTCCCAACATGGAGATGCTGTCATGGAGGCCATTATCAAGGCCCGTAACGGTTCTGTTTTGGGGAAAGGTTCTATACTTAAAATGTATTTCTTTCCAGGTCAAAGGACGTCTAGTCACATTCAAATCCATGGTGCACCACATGTTTATAAGGTATGCTTATAGTTCTTTCTGGGTGATAGATAAGTAGGGATCTCAAGTTTCTATTCAATTGGATAAGGCTACAGATGGAATGTGTGTAACAGCATTACTTCATGTAGTTGCGTTTATTCAAACTTATATATTTAAATTTACATATTTGAGGTGAAGCGAGTCTGCAGGTGGTCTTCTGGTTTTAGGTGTCCTTCATGGTCAATGATTTATTAAAATAAGTTAACAGGGTTAGGAAATGGTTTATCCTATAACCTTGCAGAGGGGTCGAAATTTGGAAGAATAGTGCTAAAATTAGAGCACCCAACCCATTACTAATGAGCGGAGAGGTCCAGGATATTATATATTGTGGTCCAAAGACTGTTATATTGGATCCATATATATATTTTCAAAATGAGACCGAACATGTGTCGGAGTCTGAGACAAATATTTGGATGCATTATGTTTGGATGATGTGGAATATTTGTAGCCATTGTGCCTGACACGTGAAAAATTTCTCTGGTTACGTAACCAACCCAAAACCACCTGACGTTGGTGTAGAGGCCCAAGATATTTATGTATTGGGGTGCAAGGCTTGACATACTTGATGTGGAACGCTAATCTCACCAAATAGAACGTTGATAGGTCAATAGGAGCAGGTAGGGAAAATGAGGTGCTGGGATTCTTCACTAGCAACAATACTCTCACATTTTGGGGAAAATTTTAAGCCTCTTTTGGGGATGATAGTTGTGGAAAGTAGTGAAAGATGTGGTAGGAAGGTGAAGGAAAGCCTGTGGCATACATATCTTCCGTAAGCCTCATTGAATGTTGGCTATTTAATCTAATGATGGACAAGTAATGTATATTCTTATTGCCAAGGTTAAGGGGATTCATAGTGTTACATTTGAGCTTGTTGCTAAAGTTGTTGAAGAAGTCCATGTGGGTTGTATTCTCACTAGGCCAGCTATGGTTTATGTACCAGGAGAGACAAAACAACACATCCATGTATAGGAAATGAAATGGATTATAAGACGACTACAGAAAGAAAAAAATATTGGGAGCAGCCTCTCCATAAATGGGGGTAAGGCTAGCCGACATTCACCTCTCCCAGACCTTGCGTAAAGCGGGAGCCTTGTGCACTGGGTACGACCTTTTTTACAGAAAGAAAAAAATAATCAATGCCTGGGATATTAGGAGTGGTGAGCTATGTCGTACGTATATTTAAAATTGGTTAGCAATCCAAACATATACGGCCCTAACTTTTTGGTTGGTATGTCACACAGATACAACAGGGGTACATTTGCAATTTCGCTTCAAATGGGGGTCTTGGTTTTTAAAGCAAGCATAAGGGCCTACCTTGTAATATTCAAAATATTTCTGAGCCAGCCACAGAAGACCATCCTTTCTCTGCTCCTTTTTGTTTAAAATCATGAGACAGAGGCTAGGGTTGTTTTATTATTACCACCATGTAGGAGGAAAAGAGTAAAAGAAAGAGAAGGAAAAAGAAGATAACTCACCTTTTCATATACCCAGCTCTATCGTAGGAGTAACGAACCTTGCAAAGCTGCCTAATGTTTTTTCACCCAGATAACTAATTGGATCGCCTTCTTTTCTCTGCTCCTTTCTGGTTCGACAAGATAAAAGGGGCAAGTTTTTTAAAATATTTTTCAAGCATTCACTAATTATTATACTTGCGTTTCTCTTTTTTAAAAAAGTTTGGATATTTGTATAGTCTAGTTTATAACATAACTACTACTTCCCTATATTAGAGATAAAATGCCTCAAGAGTCATCCTCAGCCACCAAATTGACAACACAGCATCTATCTTAAGCAATTAAGTTAATTTTCGTTTAAGGTCATACAATTGAGAGATTCTAGACATTCAAGGCATTTGACTTTTTCCTTGGTAATGATGGAAATTACAACTAATTGGGAAACAGTATCGGCCATGCATCAACTACATCGAAAGCTAAAACCTTCAAATCGATGCCAACCAATGATTATGAAGCATAGATTTATTTACTTACACTTGCTTGCATCTTTGAACCAAAATCCTCACAAGAATCATAATAGTTTTCAAGTTAATTCTATGGAGTGTTTTTCGTAAAAAGCGGGTTTATTCAGTAGTGTTATTTGTCGTGGTTCTTTAATTTTTAACATGTAGAAATTTTTTATTAAGAGCCCAATTGCTTGTAAGTTGTAACTTATTCATTTGGAAGCATTTCCTTAGGTGTGCTGCCAAAAGAACTCCCAAGCAAGCCATAAACAGTGCACAGTGGGTTTGCTTAAAGGCTACACTCCCTGCTTAATGATATGTTGAAGGGCTAACTCCGGCACTCTGAGTTATTGATTGCATGAATCAAGATATTTTTTATCATATTGGAGCCATATTTTTACATTGGCATGTATAACTGTTTTTATAAGCTTTAGTGGATTACATAGAAAGGTAAGTTGGACAGAACAAAGAGACTTTCTACTTTTTTTGGCTAATTTTGTTTTTTTCTTCAATCAGGTGGATGGATATCCTGTGTATAGCATGGCTACACCAACAATTCTTGGTGCCAAAGAGATGTTGGCATATTTAGGTGCCAAACCCAAAGCAGAAGGATCTGCTGCTCAGAAAGTGGTTTTAACTGATCTGAGAGAAGAAGCAATTGTCTACATTAATGGTACACCATTTGTCCTACGGGAGCTAAACAAACCTGTTGATACACTCAAGCATGTGGGAATCACAGGCTCAGTGGTGTGCACCAATGTTTTTTCTTTCATATTTCAAGTACAATTCCCTAAGCTAGCTATAAACTCCAGTTTTAAATTCAACGGAACCATTTGCAGGTGGAACACATGGAAGCACGACTAAAAGAAGATATACTATCTGAGGTCAGGCAGTCCGGTGGCCGTATGCTTTTACACCGTGAAGAATATAGCCCGGCATTAAACCAGTCCAGTGTCATAGGATACTTAGAAAACATCTTTGCAGATGATGTTAAGACACCTGCTGAAGTATATGCCGCTCTGAAAGATGAGGGTTATAATATTGCATACAGGAGAATACCATTAACTAGAGAAAGAGAGGCTTTAGCGTCTGATGTGGATGCAATTCAATACTGCATAGATGAGTAAGTATCCACGCTTCGTATGATTCCCATCTGTAACTGGTGATACCACTAAAGATATCAAAACTAACAAAATTGTACCAAACAATGAAAATTGTGAAACAAAATTTATAGATGTGAATTACAAGTACTCTCGACACCATTATTTCTTTTGGGAATTTTATCTTTGCCCTCTGTTACGATAACAAAGTTGTATGCTGAAGGGATTTTTCCTCATCATGATACCACACACATTTTACAGGAGTTTATTTTATATTTTTCTAAATGAAAAACACTCGGAGGTTTTACAGTAATACACCACTTCTGGCATTTGGATACCACTAACATGTTACGGGTGTTCAATTTGTGAATTTATTTATGAATTTAATTATAAATTTCAGTAAAATTGACTTTTACCTATAGCTCTGCAGGGTGTTACCTTTTTGTATCACACACAGGGTTTGGAGGAGTTGCATATGCAATGGCTATTATTTGTATCAGAATTGGTGCAGAAACAAATTCCCTACCAAAGGATCCACAACCTTTGGTTGGAACAAACCTCATGTGTACACCTGAAGAGGATTTGCCTTCTCGAGCTTCTGATGAAGAAGTTCTGAGGATGGGTGACTACCGAGACATACTAAGCCTTACAAGAGTTCTTGTGTACGGTCCTAAGAGCAAAGCAGACGTTGACATTGTTATTGAAAGGTATTTTATATATGAAAAAGTCCATGTGGAACTTCTCTCCTTATGGTACTTCCTTCTTGTCTAAGCATCAGGTAATGTCTTCAAATGTAAAAGCAGGTTTAGCAATCAGTAGTGTAGAAAAAATAAATTGGGGTGTTGGCTGTGTCATTATTAATCAAGAATTTCATACAATAGCTACAACGACCCTCACAAATTGCAAATACTAATCTGTTAGGTATTGGCTGTGTCATATAACCCATGTCTTCAGTCGACATAAAAAAGAAAATAATGCTTCTATGCTTGTGTGATTGTGTTTCATTCGTGTAATTATGCACTTGCTCGATTTTTGCTTATTTTACATTTGTGGGGAGTAAATGATCCTTAACATACCTTCAGCTGCTAATAATTGGCACTTCTTGTTTATGCTTCTTACTTTGGTTCTTCAATTAAAAGGTGTGCAGGTGCGGGACATCTGCGAGATGACATTCTTTATTATAGTAAGGAACTCAAAAAGTTCCCTGATGCTGATGACGAGCAACGAGCATGTCTCATGGACATGGGGATCAAAGCATTAAAGTAGGTTGAAGTAGCATTGTCCTGCTTTTCTTGTATTTATTATGAATGTTTGCATCATGTCTTCCACCTTTAGATAAGAAGGTTTGGCCTATGTCAAATTTCATTCACCTTTTAAAGTATTGGATAAATATAGTCAGTCCAGGTGGTCTATGAAAACCAATTCCAACAGTAGGAGGTTGCATATCAGTAGAGGATGAGAACTCTTCTTTGATCTCCAAATTTTATGTTAGGAATGACAATGTCGATCCTGTGTAGTGTGTGAGCTGGTGTCATGTAGCTTTCTCGCAATAGCCAAGTTAGCCTATTCGCTTTGGTTTAGGTTTGGGCCTAAATATTTGGTCTTAGCTACAATATTATACCCTATCCCTTAAGTATTCTCTTTACACTTCTCTTTGGGCTTTGGGCTTGTCATAGTTTAGGGATTTATTTACTTTCGACTATCTTGCTAGACTGGGCGGCAGCGGAAGATGTTAATATCATAGATTTTTTATGTGGCTGCTGTAAATTTCTGCTAGTTCCCTTTGTATCTGGCTTCTAGTTGTTCACTGGTTACTTTTTAATAAATTTGTTCCTTTTCATAAAAGAAAAGAAAGAAAGAAAGAAAGAAAGGAAAAAAAAAAAAATCATTGATTATGAGTTATTTCTTGTGTTGTATTGAGTCTTGACTATAGGTTCTCCATTTCTCATCTTACTGTTGAAACCCACAAAAACCTGAATTTGTACTGCATTGATCCCAGATATGAATTCTTCACATGGATGTGTTCAGCAAGCAATAACGTTTTCGTTGAGTTCATGATTCATTTTTTTGTTATATTAATTTAACCCACTCTTTCCATCTGCAGGCGGTACTTTTTCCTAATCACATTTAGGTCCTACCTTTACTGCACTTGTGCGGCTGATATAAAGTTCACATCATGGATGGACGCGAGGCCTGAACTAGGACATCTATGTAATAACCTTAGGATTGATAAATGAGTGTCAAATAATTTTATGTGCAGTTGGCAGTACATTGCCAGTCATGGTTTTCATCTCTCCCTTGTTTTGTCTCTGATCATATCACCCAGCTGTGGCATGCATGCAAGTGGTCGATCGCCCAGTGGTGGTTTGGGCCTTCGAATTTGTCCCACTGCACCTGTTTCAAAACTTTCCCCCTTAACACTAGTGTGCAGTCATGATACGATATAAAACGATCTGGCATTCAATTTCCTCCTTAAGCTCTGAATGCTGGGCAAATTTAAGTGGTTGTTTCAGTTATGCACATGCGTAGGGATGACGCAAGTCCCTGACCCAAGGGAGAAGTGAGTGTTTAGAACTCGGGAACGGGTTCTATGCAGGTTTTGGAAGAATATATAAGGATTAAGTTCTATGTTTTCGGGGTTTGATTTTTCCAACAGGATGCTTATATCGAGGCTAATGTATGCATCGTGTATGTGACATTATTATCTCATGAAATTCCAATGCCTATTGCCATTGATGTGTGGACTGTCGAATGAAGTATGAGCTTATTCGTGATCAAACAAGATTACAATTCGTTTGCAAGGTATTTCTGAAGGGTAGTGGTTTTCGGAAGACGAGCAGCCACCTACAAAGCCAAAGAGCCCTCGCTATGAACTCAACTTTAGCACAGTTTGTACCACTTCCGGTGGAATGGAGACATTGACATATCCTAAAGAACCTCCAATGCATAAATATGGTCCTTTATCGAAACCAACACAGTGGGCACCTCAATACCCCGAACAAAAACACAAGTGAAAAAAGTCGAGGAGGCGTGAGGACCAATAGTCGAGAACCAGAACCAAAATTCCCAAATCAAATCAAAGGATAAGAGCCTTGATAAATGGATAGACATGCAGCTGTGTGCTGGAGATCTGGCTCCATCAAATTCAGTACCACCGTTGCTTCTAAGCACGCAAAGTCATGCTAGATATTACATAAAAAAAGGCAATGCTTTAGCGAAACTATGAGTTTTCGCCACATAAACTGCAATGGATGCCGTATTTTAATTAGTACATTACCTAATGAGTGCACAAGCTACTCGACTCCTTTTTATTAGCTAAATTTTCCATCTTGGCATTTTATCTCCTCATGACGCGGTGACGCTCTCGTTTGCGGAAGCGCTCGAGCATGAACTGATCTGTTGCAGCTTGCCTCTGCCCTGCTGCTTCTGTGCCAGTATCATTTTGTCTGGAAACACCACCATCATCCTGTGAACTTTTGTCCTTGTAGAGCTCGGGATGTTCTGTGAGTTTCATGTTTGTTGTTAGTAATTGGTAGCATGCCATACACATAATATAATTATAAAGAATTCAACAAAAAGAAATATTTTGTGAAGTTAAAACAAAGATTAACATAAAGGAACCTAGATCTCTTTACTATGATCACCCTTGTCTTGCCAGTCTGGTCGGAAGTCAATCTAGGTAATCTACTTATATTGTTCAAGGGGATCAAGAAGCAAATCTAACCAACCTCGTCTAAGCTTCTCAGCATAATCCCTGCCACGCTGGAAATAGTCAGCACTGTAACTTGAAGGGATGCTAAATTCTGATTTTGTCCGCCCAGTGAGCCGCTTCTCCTGCAAAAACTTCTTGGCAGCCTCAGTTTCCTCAATATTTCTCAGCTTATATCTGCAACCATTAGAAAGAAAAATGTATAGCATAAATTAAGTATCATGAGAATACATGCAAGGATTGTGCTCTCACTCTATCAATGCAGATCTAACCAAGGCATAACCTTGCGGGGATCAATGCTCTATCATTAATGTCAAATGAGAATTTTCAATAACATATATAGTGTAACAAATCTAAATATAGAAGAGCTTTACTCAATGGGAAGCTGAACCTCGGCAATCCCAGTAGTCCATTGAGTGGAGCTTTCTTCTGAGTTCCGCCTTTTCACCTGGCAGGGAATGAACCAAGTTAAAAGAAGTCATAGGTCTAGATAGGTCCGATGTTTCTAACGTAGCGTAGAGCATTTCACAAAAGAAAACTAGAGGACTGAGTGACTCACTTTAAGATGGTCAGGTATTTTGTACAACTCATCTTCAGCACGCTTTAAATCATTTTCAACTTGATCTGAAGTATCAATTTTTTTGCCCCTCTTCTTTGCTAGTTCTTGTTCAACATATTTCAACCTGTCAAATGAATGATCAATATATAAGTCTGTCTTAATCATGCTGAGCGATAACAGCAGTCTATAGTAGTCCCATTCAACTACACCTAATGTGAATATTGTTTTTATGGATTATGTGGGTGGCAGATGCAGTGGAGGTTTTAGAATACAACATGTGATTTGAAATACCAATTCAACTCCGGAGAACTCAAAAGCAATAGCAATAGCAAAATAGCAAGAGGACATTACATATTGGGATCTTCAGCCATGACCGCAGTTTCCTGAGCAAAAGTATCTTGGAGAACCAGATCGTCCTTGTCGCCATCGCCTCCGCCTTCACCGTTGTTGTTATTACTCGGAGAATGAGTGTCGTCACTACCTCTTTTGTTCTTGTTCTTATTAAAGCTAGCATTATTGTTGCTGTTACTATTGTTGTTATTAGTGGAACCGGGAAGAGTCTGCGTGGCGGCGTTATTATTGGTTAAGGCGGGGATCCCAGACTTCCTCTCCCTCTGCTTCTGAAGGAATTTCACCTCCTCCAGTGCCAACCTAAGCATTCAGTTCAGTTCCATTATTTGCAGAAACATTACATATTCTTTCTTTTCAAAATAAAATAACAGTAGAATCTGTATTTCTACCTTTCAGACAGATTTATAAATCAAGAAACGAAAACAATACCTCCTCTCTTTTTCTTCTTCATCTTCTTGGGCACTGGTTTTCTCACAATCTTGGTCGTTATCCTCCGCCGGAAAGCTTCTTTTTCTGAAATTCTTCTTCATCTTCATCTTCTGCTGCTGCTGCGGTTGCAATCTATTCAATCTTTCCCCCAAATTCAATTTCAGTTTCAATCTCAATTTAAGCACTCGCTATTAGATCTAATTTTCTTAACCCTAGGCGTAGGCTACCTCCATCGCAGCCGGTGCCACGCGCGCGACACCCTTCTTATCTGCCCGCTTTGGTGTTTTTTTCTTTTGTTTTTTTATTTTTTTTCCTTCTCTTTTCTTTGAAGTGTATAATCATCTCACATTTTGTTGAACACGGCCATACATACTAACCCAACAGCCATTTTTTAAATAAAAAATTATATTTAATATACCTCTTTTACCTATCTAAACCACTCTCACATTCCACAATCTTCACATAAAATTTTAGCACGTATTTGCCAAAACTACATAAAATTTCAGCAGGCCTTCTGTGTTAAATATTAGATCTACATATTACTACTAATATGCATTTGGTCATCACAGACACGTATTTATCTATTCATACCACTCTCTCATTTTCTTGTTTTACTTTATTAAGTTGTTAAATATTAGATCTACATATTACTACTAATATGCATTTGGTTCTCATAGGTAGACCTGTCATTTTGGACCTGACCCGACCCGACCCGTTAATATTAGTATTTGGGTGGATGCTTAACGGGTCGGGTCGCTTAACAGGTCGGATCGCTAACGGGTGAACTCGTTAACAGCCTGTTAAATAACGAGTCATTTTAGGTCAACCCATTAGACTTGTTAGTATCCGTTATCACCCATTAGTTGATGATATTTTAGTAATTTCAGTAAAGTCTTAACAACAAAAAATAAACTATATGAAAATAAAATAAAATAATAATAATAATTGTTAACGGGTGTTAACCGGTGAAATGGTTGACTCGTTAGCTTAACGGGTCAGGTTTGGATGACCCGTTAGCTTAACGGGTTGGGTTCAGGTGACCCGTTAACTTAACGGGTCGGATTGAACCCAAACTCGATAAACCCGACAAACCCGACCCGTTTACAGGTCTACTCATAGACATATGTCCTCAACATGAAACCTTAGGAGAGCAGGACTTTTGCTATCGATAGCTCAAAAAGTGAAGCTTTCGTTGGACATGGTTAAAGCTTCCAAGATTATTTGACTTGGGGGATTGTTTGTGCAACTAAGAGTGTCAATGCAATTAGTGTTGTTGCAATCAACTACGTTAAAAGAGTGATTTTGTTTACACTCAAAAATAGATTATGGACACTCAATTTCTCTGATTGTTGACTTGTATAATATTTCCCGTTAATTATGGGATTCCTATAATATTGGGTTTCCTAGTTTAGGTTGTAGATTGTAATTATTCTTTCCTTATTGTAGTAGGATTGTACATGATTATATATACCTCAAAATGAGAAAAATACAATTAACACATTCAAAGCATTCTCTTCTTGGCACCAAAGCCAGGTCGTAAAAAAAGGAAAGAAAGTTTCGAACCCTAACAAGGTTTGTTACTGTGTCGTGCCCAACACCACCGTAATGCCTTCGACGAACAGCTAGCAACGTGAAGTTGTTGCTGTGTCTCGATCTTTTACCCCGAATTCTGGTGAACAATGTGTGTTGTTGCTGCCTCGAGTACCTTTGCCACTGCACATGTTTCCTATTCTTCGTGAACGATGTCTGCTGAGAACAACCAAATCGTTTCTGCTACCGCTCCGATCATGATTTAGTTGGATAATTCAAGCTTCAACATTGGGATGGTTTTGGTTAAGAAGAACTATGATTTATGGGCTTCTCTTATTCAAATTCATAATGCTAGAAGGAAGAAAATGGGATATGTTCATGGCTCCATTAAGGCCCATGCAGAGGATAATCCCAAATAGGATGATTGGTTCTCTGAAGATCAGAGAATTAAGAGTTAGCTCTTATCGGCAATGAAGCCGGAGATCATGAAACGTTATTTTCGATTGTCAACTTCTAAAGAGATATGTGATGCTTTTAAGACTGCTTATTTTGATGAGAATGATGAGGCTAGAATTTATTCATTAAATCAGAAAGCTTCACGTCTCAAGCAGAATGGGCGGTCTTTGGCTGGTTACTTTGGAGAATTAACAGATATTTTTCAGGAATTAGACCACTTTAACAAAGTGACCATGGCATGTGCAAAAGATGTTATGATTTTCTAGAAGACAACCGAGCGACAAAGGTTGTATTTGTTTCTTGGTGGTATTGATGATGGGTTTGATCAGGTTCGTGGAGAAATATTGCACAAAGACCTACCACTTGGACTTAAGGTTGCTTATGTGTATGTTCATCGTGAAGCAAATTGCAAGGAAGCTATGAAGATGGAGGGTCAAAGCTCAGAACTGGCTGCAATGGCAGCTAAGGCTCGCGATCCCTCCAACCGCACCGACCGAGGTGGGTTTGAGAATAAAAATGGGTAACCAAGAACCGGCCAACCCAGTCGTGATCTTCCTCAAGGCAAATGTCCCTATTGTGGTATAACGGGACATTCCAAAAATCAGTGCTTCAAGCTGATTGGGTATCCCGAGAATTGGGATAAGAAACATGACCCTCGCTTCAACAAACCTCGAGCTTCCATTGCAGAAACCAAGGATGATTCAGTGGATGTAGCAAGCAAAACATCAGCTCTGATTGCCGCAGTAGGTACTGATGGTAAGGCACTTAACGTCTCCACTTTTGTTATGAATACTACGTGGATAATTGATTATGGAGCTAATGAACATATGACTTGTGATTCTAGACATATTTCCTCACTAAAAAACTCTACCCACACTGAGGTTAATGTGGCTAATGGTGATGTCGCCCCAGTCTTTAGGGAAGGCACAGTTTCCCTTTCTGATACCATGAAACTTGATACTGTTTTTGTGATTCCCTCATTGAATTATAATTTATTATCGGTTGCCCAAATAAACCTTGCCTTACATTGTTTGGTGGTGTTTTGGCCTTATTTTTATGTATTTAAGGATATTTGGATGCGGAAGATGATTAGTTATGGTATTAGACAAAGGAAGCTATACTACCTTGAGTTGAATTCCAGTAGCTCGGGATTGCTCACTCAAGCACTGTCAGTGAATGGGACTCCAGCCGAGAATAATAAAGGGTTCGATTTGTGGATGCGGCACCGTCGTCTTGGCCACGCTTCGTTTGGTTATTTGCATAAGTTATTTCTTAGTTTGTTTGTGAAAAACGATGTTTCTTAGTTTAAGTGTGATGTGTGTGAAATGGCTAAGAGCCATCGAACTTCTTTTCCTCCAAGTTTAAATAAGAGTTCCGTTCCTTTTATGAATGTGCACTCGGATGTTTGGGGCCCTTCCAAAATTGCCTCTCTTGGTAGAGCTCATTGGGTTGTCACATTTATTAATGATTGTACGAGAATGACTTGGGTCACTTTGCTAAAATAAAAAAGTTATGTGAATATGGCATTTCAAAAATTTCACAAAATGGTTTCGATACAATACAATATGAAAATTCAGGTGGTTCGAAGTGATAATAGAGGCGAGTATGTTAATATTGAACTTCGCTCTTTCTTTGATACGCACGGTATTGTTCATCAGACCACATATCTGTATACTCCTCAGCAGAATGAGGTGGCTGAATGGAAGAATTGACACTTGTTAGAAATGGTTTGTGCTTTTCTTATTGAAACACGTATTCTCTTGTATTATTTTAGGGTGTGGCTTTCACGTCAGCTGCTTACCTTATTAATCACTTCCCTCTGGTACCCTAGAGTTTCAGATACCATTTTAGACTCTTATGTCTCTGCTCAGCTGCCCACCAGTCCCTAGCCTTTCCCCTCGAGTTCTTAGATGCATGGCTTTTGTCCACGTACATCATTCACAATGGCAAAACAAACTACAACCTCGAGCTCTTCGATGTGTGTTTATGGGGTATGCTACTACTTAGAAGGGTTATCGGTGCTATCACCGTCCCACTAAGAAAATGATTATCACTGCTGATGTCATTTTTCATGAAACAGAGATGTATTTTGGTTCCTTTGAGTCCTCACTTCAAGGGGAGTTTCATGGTGATGAAGTTCGTATGCTTGATTATGGAATTGAACAGCACATTATGGTGCAGCCACCCACCACCTAACGACAGACCATTCCACAATATCCTGCTGCCAAGCAGCAAGCTACGGTGCAGCAGTAGGCCGTCAAGCAGCAGGCCACTGTGCAACAGCCTACCACCGAACCCGTGTCGACTGCACAACAACCAAGTTTCGAGCAGGTTGCTGCTGTACATCAGCTTTCTATCGAGTTCGAGATAATAGGATACATGGCTCTATCGGCCCTCTTGCAGGTGGAGCCCGCGGTTGTAGAAGAAACAGTACATGCCAACTCGTCTCTTAATGATTCTTATAACCAATCATTTTCTACGCCAGATGGACCACCACTTCGTAGTCTCCTAGAAAGAATTAATCGAGGTATTCCTAAAGCCACTTATGCCCTAAGTGTAAAACTAAGCATTCAATGAGCAAACCAACCCATAACTCAAGAGTGAGGTACCCATTAAACAATTATGTGTCCACCTGTCACTTGTCTGAATCAAATAAGTCCTTTATGAATCAATTGTCTATTATATATATTCCTAACAGTGTGCAGGAAACCTTAGCCGATCATAGATGGAAAGAAGTAATGAATGAAAAACTAAGGTTGTTGAAGAAGAATGCTACCTGGGAACTATCGGACTTGCCAGCAAGCAAGAAACATGTGGGATGTAAATGGGTCTATATAGTGAAATACAAAGCAGATGGAACGATTGATCGGTTTAAAGCAAGACTAGTAGCAAATGGGTACACTCAGAAGTATGGCATAGATTACACGGACACATTTACGCTAGTAGCCAAGATCAATACTATCCGAGTTCTCTTGTCCATGGCAGCGAACCTAGATTGGCCATTTCAATAGTTCGATGTCAAAAATGCATTCCTACATGGAGATTTAACTGAAGAAATTTATATGGAGCTTCCACTAGGATGTACCAGAATAGACATGAATAAGGGTAAGGTATGTAAGCTAAAGAAGTCACTATATGGATTATACCAAAGGCATGGTTCGACAGGTTCACTAAATCAATGAAGGCATTCGGGTATAGCCAGAACAATTAGGATCACACCCTATTCTTGAAACGAAAGAATGAAAAGATTACAACACTCATTGTATATGTGGATAACATAGTGGTTACCAGGAATGACCCAATGGAACAATCGGTTCTAAAGAAGTATTTGTCTACGGAGTTCGAAATGAAAGATCTTGGACCTCTGAAGTACTTTCTTGGGATTGAGGTATCAAGAGGCAAGTCTAGGATATTCTTGTCCTAAAAAAAGTATATCATTGATTTGTTAAATGAGATCGGGATGTCAGCCTATAAACCTGTAGCAACTCTGTTAGCTGAAGGAACAAAGTTGAGCCTCGACAAGAATCAAGTAATAGTAGACAAATGGAAGATATCAAAGGTTAGTTGGGAGATTGATGTATTTGGCACATACAAGACCTGATTTTGCTTTTGCCTTGAGCGTAGTCAGTCAGTATATGCATGATTCGGGAGAACAACATATGAGTGTGGTGATGAGGATATTGTGTTACTTGAAGGGAAGTCTAGGTAAAGGAATTATGTTTAAGAAAAATGAGCATTTTAGAATCGAAGGGTATACCGTTGCGATTGGGCGAGTTCGGTAGATGATCGACGCTCAACATCAGGATATTTCACTTTTGTTGGTGTGCAGAAGCGGAATATAGAGGTATGGCTTTTGATATTTGTGAACTCTTGTGGTTTAAGTTTCTATTACGAGATTTGGGGGTCAACCATAGTTCGCCGATGAAGTTATTTTAGGACAACAAAGCTGCTAGGGATATCGCTCATAATCCGGTACAACATGATAGAACAAAGCATGTAGAGGTTGATAGGTTATTCATTAAAGAGA
Source organism: Malus domestica (assembly GCF_042453785.1). Classification (NCBI taxonomy): domain Eukaryota; kingdom Viridiplantae; phylum Streptophyta; class Magnoliopsida; order Rosales; family Rosaceae; genus Malus; species Malus domestica. The sequence goes on from NC_091677.1 coordinate 34,567,966, forward strand.
AATTGGAGGAAAAAATAATTGAATTGCCCCTGATTAGGATCGAGGATCAAGTGGCTAATATTCTCATAAAGGCTGGTTCGAGTGACAAGTTCTCAAGCTTCTTGGACAAGTTGGGCATGTGTGACATATATGCACCAACTTGAGGGGGAGTGTTGACTTGTATAATATTTCCCGTTAATTATGGGATTCCTATAATAGTGGGTTTCCTAGTTTAGGTTGTAAATTGATTGTAATTATTCATTCTTTATTGTAGTAGGATTGTACATGATTATATATACCTCAAAATGAGAAGAATACAATTAACACATTCAAAGCATTCTCTTCTCTGACCACCCACCATTCGAGTTTAAGTTATTTTGGAAAACAAACTAAAATTGAATAGGAAAATTAAGAAATTAAGAAATAAAGAACCCAAATCAATAATATCAGTATCCCTCACTTCCTCTTTTATATGCAATCCTTTTGTGTTAGAGCTACGAAGCAAAACAGTGTGATATTTCGTACCCGCTTCGTTCCTGTCCTTAGCAAAGGTTATCTCTCTAACTTTTGTCTATTTATAACACGTTATCAGCAAGGCTCTCTAACCCTAAACTGTTCACATCGGTGAAAAACATTTATTCCAAGGATTTTCCTGTTCTTCTTTCTCATCTGCCTTACCTGCTGGATGTACCCTCGTAAAGAACTGCTAACACCATGCCTGTTTCTAGTTCTCAATATGACAATTACTTATACCTTTGATTTTTTGTTTGGTGTAGTTCCTGATTACTAACCCAGTGTTTATCTTACTGCAATCGAAGAGGGTGAGGTATCATCGCCCATCTTGAACTGCAAATTTAATTTTACTGCAAATTTAGGTGATGCGGTATAATTGCCCACCCCGCTCTGCATATTTAAATTTTTCTGCTACTTAAGTGGTGCGGTACAATCACCCATCTTATGCTATATTGTTTCAATGAGAGTGGTGCGGTACAATCGCCCTCCTCATTAAAATCTCGAGCATGAAGTTTCAAGTGCTTATCATTTTGGCTTGAAGATCAAAATGAAAAATTTGTAAGAACCAGAAGTTATAACATTACATTCCTCCAGAATACATATTATTGCAAGTTCTTGCACATCTCATTTTTCTTTCAGAAAAGAAAATGGTGAACTTGACAAATCTTGATTTTGTTGCCCTGGATATTACTGGGAAGAATTACCTTACGTGGGTAGTGCATGCCAAGATCCATCTAGAGGCAGAGAATCTTGGAGAAACCATCAAGGAGGAAAACAATGCATCCTCTTAAGATCGGGCTAAGGCCATGATCTTTATTCGTCGCCACCTTGATAAAGGACTGAAGGGCGAGTACCTAACTGTTGAGGATCCATTAACCTTCTGGAAGGCACTGAGAAATAGATACAATCACCAGAAAACAATGATTCTTCCAATGGCTCGTTATGAGTGGACTTACCTAAGAATCCAGGATTTCATGACAATGGCTGAGCACAATTATGCAATGTTTATAATTAGCTCCCAAATGAAGCTTTGTGGGGAAACCATCATTGAGGAAGATATGCTGGAAAATACTTTCAGCACCTTTCATGCCCAAGGCTTTACTGAGTACAACCAGCAGATATATGTGCTCCTTGTGGCTGAACAGAACAATAAGCTCCTGATTAAGAATCATCAGTCCCAACCTACTAGATCGGTACCATTCCTAGAAGTGAATGTTGCTTCCCTTGAAGTAAATACCCCATCCTCTCGTGGTAATAATTACAAACGAGGATATGGCAACAAGCGAGGGCGGTGGAACGGGAAAGGCAAAAACTATGGTGTCCAGTTTCAAAACCAGGTTCTAAGGCATAATTCGGGCCCGAGCTTCAAAAATGCAAATCGCCAAAAAGGCAAAGCTCATATGAATAACACTCATAGAAATCCTGAAGGAGTTTACCATAGGTGTGGTGTCAATGGGCACTAGGTGCGTACCTGTTGTACCTCAAAACATCTGGTGGACTTGTATCAAGTCTCCCTCAAGGAGAAGGGTATCGAAACCAATTTTATCGACCAGGCTAAACCGATGAATATACCTGATCTAGTGTTCGATTTATCAGGGCAATTGAATACAACCTACCTGGATGTTGCAAACTTCATTGTGGAAAGAAGGAATGAAGTGTATCGGTTCGATTGAATCACTTATATTTGATGTACTCTTATTATCTAAATTTGTAGCTTAAAGCTCGTATTTTCAATTCAATAAAAATGACATTTCAGTTTCCTTTTATTATGAATAAACTGTTTTTTTAACCATGATTGCCTTACTTAGAGAGCATGGATAAAAATTATGGTTATTGTCAAAACAAGAGTAATGGCGGAGATATTTATCTTGCAGACAGCACAACCACGCATACAATACTTCGAGATCGAAAATATTTCTCAAGCTTGATGCTTACAAAAGTAAAGGTAACAAAAATATCAGGCTAATCAGATGTAATTGAAGGCTCAGGAAAAGCCCAGATCATGTTACCAAATGGAACAATATTGTCCTTACAAAATGTATTGTATGCTACTTGATCTACTCGAAATTTGTTGAGTTTTAAAAACATATGTTTAAATGGATACCACATTGAACCGAAAAGTGCATAAAATGTGGAATATCTATGCATTACCTCCAATGATACCTAGAAGCGTATATTGGAGAAGTTGCATGGTTTATCGAGTGGATTGTATTATACATACATAAAGACAATTGAAGCACATACTATCATGAACCAGAAGTTCATTGATTCAAAAGTTTACATGCTTTGGCATGACCGTCTGGGTCATCCAAGATCCACTATGATGCGTAGAATCATTACCAACTCTAATGGACATCCATTGTTGAGCAGACACATTGCTATCTCAAATGATAACCCTTGTAAGGTTTGTTTTCAAGGGAAGTTGTTAATTAGACTATCACAACTAAAGGTTGATGTTGAATCCCCATCATTTTTGCAAAAGATTCAAAGGGATATTTATGGGCCTATTCAACCACCTTCTGGACCATTTCGACATTTTATGGTTTTGGTTGATCTATCTACTCGATGGTTACATGTTTGCCTATTGTCTACTCGAAATGTAACTTTTGCGAGACTTCTTGCTCAGATAATTAAGTGGCGAGCATAGTTCCCAGATCATCCTATTAAGTCAGTCAGATTTAATAACGCTGGTGAATTTACGTCTTAAACCTTTGATGATTACTGCACGACACTGGGCATTGATGTTGAACACCCTGTTCCTCATATCCATAATCAAAATGGTTTAGCAGAAGCCTTTATCAAGCGGCTTTAATTAATAGCTTGCATTCTGCTCATGAAAACAAAATTACCAGTCTCTGCATGGGGACATGCCATCATACATGCTGCATCATTGGTTCAATTGAGACCCATAGCCAACCACCAATACTCATCAATATAACTCATGTTTGGGCATCAACCAAACATTTCATATTTACGAGTTTTTGGTTATGCTATTTATGTGCCTATTGCACTGCCACAACGCACTAAAATGGGACCTCATCGCAAACTGGGAATTTATGTGGGGTTTGATTCACCATCTATCATTACATATTTTGAACCCTTGACAAGTGATATGTTTACAGCTCGTTTTGCGGATTGTCACTTTGATGAGACAGTCTTCCCGTCATTAAGGGGAGAAAATACTGTTTCAGAAGAACGGCAAGAGCTGACATGGGTTGTACCTACCTTATCTCATTTTGATCCACAAAACACTCAATGTGAGAATGAAGCGAAAATAATATTTCATCTTTGAAGTATTGTTAATCAAATGCCAGATGCATTTAATGATGCTTCGAAAGTGACAAAATCTCATATACCAGCTACAAATGCACCTGCAAGAATTAATGTCACTGTTGGACAAAATAAAGTGGCAGCAAATGATTCATCCAGTGCACGTCTAAAGCATGGTAAACCCCATGTTCAAAAGATTCAGCCCCTCGAAAGAGAAAGATGAGGGCACAACTGAACCCAAATGAAATCATTCAGGAAAAGAAAATGAATGACAAATCCCCAATTCATGATTCTGAACTTTTAGAAAAGGAAAATTTCCTTGATGAGACACATGTCCCTGAAGAAACAGAAGTACATGAAAGCAAAGAAATCTCCATAAATTATTCATGTAATAACGAATTGTGGGATCGAAATGAAATAATCATCGACGACATGTTCGCATTCGCAGTAGCCGTTGAAATCATATTAAGCGATGATATTGAGCCCCACTTTGTTGATGAATGCAAACAGAGACAAGATTGGCCTAAGTGGAAATATGCAATCCAGGCAGAATTAAATTCCTTGGAAAGGCGAAGTGTTTTTGGACCGGTAGTCCAAACCCCGCCTGGTGTAAATCCTGTGGGTTACAAATGGGTATTCACAAGAAAATGCAATGAGAAAAACGAGATTGCAAGATATAAAGCACGACTTGTTGCACAAGGTTTTTCACAAAGATCTGGAATTGATTATAAGGAGACATACTCTTTTGTAATTGATGCAGCTATGTTCCGTTACTTAATAAGTTTGGTAGTTTCAGAAAAAATTAACATGCAATTTATGGATGTCATCACCTCGTATCTATATGGAGAATTAGATACTGATATATATACGAAAGTCTCAGAAGGACTTAAGTTGCCTAAAACGACTAACAAACCACGAGGTATGCTCTCAATCAAATTAAGGCGATCATTGTATGATCTGAAACAATCTGGATGAATATGCTATAATCGTCTTAGTGAATATTTGATCAAAGAAGGATATACTAAAAATGTCATTTGCCCTTGTGTGTTCATTAAGAAATCAAATTCTGGATTTGCTATAATGGCAGTATATGTCGATGATATGAACCTAGTTGGAACCCCTAAATAGCTTAATAAAACTGCTGAATATCTGAAAAGCGAATTTGAAATGAAAGACCTTGGAAAAAACAAAATATTATCTCGGCCCTGCAGATCGAGCATTGTGCTAATGGAATTTTGGTCCATTAATCAGCTTACGTTGAAAAAATCCTGAAGTGATTTGGCATGGACAAGGCTTATCCACTCAGCACGCCAATGGTCGTTCGTTCTTTGGACATTAAGAAAGATCCATTCCGTTCAAAAGAAGATGATGAAATGGTCCTTGGTCCAGAAGTACTATATTTGAGTGCAATAGGTGCTTTATTGTATTTAGCACAATGTACTATACTAGAAATAACTTTTTCAGTCAACTTGCTAGCAAGATATATCTTTGCTCTAATAATTCGTCATTGGAAGAGAGTTAAAGATGTATTGCGATATCTTCATGGGACAACAGACATAGGTCTCTTCTACTAAGACAAATCCATAAATGACCAGATCCTTGTTGGATATGCAAATGCTGGTTTTCTCTCTGATCCGCACAAAGCCCACTCACAAACTGGACATGTGTTCACTAATGGAGATACAACAATTCCATGGCACTTAACAAAGCAAACATTAGTTGCTACATCTTCCAACCACTTGGAAATACTTGCTTTACATGAAGCAAGTCGTGAATGTTTTTGGTTAAGATCAATGATCCATCATATTCGGAATTCATGTGGTCTACCTTCAAAGACAGACACTCCAACTGTCATTCATGAAGATAATGCAGCTTGTGTTGCCCAAATGAAGGAAAGATTCATCAAGGGCGATAAGACTAAACACATATCTTCAAAGTTTTTCAGTATACATGAGCTTTAGAAGGCTAAAGTTATTGAAGTCAAACAAATCTGTTCCAATGAAAATTTGGCAGACCTATTCACCAAATCTCTACCAAAGTGCACGTTTCAAAAGTTAGTGCAGGGTGTCAGATTATGTCGGCTTACCAATAAGCTAAATTTGAAGAATGCGGAATCAAGGGGAGATACATTTCAGGGGGAGTATCCATGATACATACCTGTTGTACTCTTTTTCCTTTGACTAAGATTTTTCCCACTGGGTTTTTCCTATCAAGGTTTTAACGAGGCAACATATGCATACTTAACAGTATATCAACAATCTGGGTAAAATTGTACTTTTTTTCCTTTGCTATGGTTTTTTTTTCCCACTGGGTTTTTCCAAGTAAGTTTTTAACGGGGCAACTGATGTTGATTTGTGGGAATCCAAGGGGGAGTGTTGTAAACAGTGGGAATGTATGCCCACATGCCAACAGTAATTTTCTCACATGCCTAATAATGTTGTTTTTGTTTGTTGTATAACAATCATCCACTTTCTGTAAACTAGTCACGGATGTTGTTGGATTAGTCACAGGTGTAATTTTCCTTCATTGTAAACCTACGGATGTAGCTCTATAAATAGAGCACTTCGCAGGTGATCAAGGTACAACAATTGAAAGAGAAAATTACTAAAAGCAATAATATCATTATTCATCCCTTCCTCTTTTATCCGCAATCTTTTGTGTTAGAGCTATGAAACAAAACAGTGTGATATTTCATACCTACTTCATTCATGTCCTTAACAAAGGTTATCTCTGTAACTTTTGTCTATTTATAACAATATATGCATTAAAATAATAAAATTTTAGAGTTTGTTAATTATCCTACTTCTTAGTCCGATACTCTACCAAACACTTCACTAAATCAATCCAGCTTAGTCTAGTCTAAGTCAGTCCAGCTTAGTCCTTAAAGTTAGTCTAGTCCAAAATAGTCCAATGCAACAAACACATCCTAGTGGGAAAGTCCGGCCCATATACGCTAAGCCCAGTTACCAAATTGGCTGTTTATACGCAACGCTAGCTGTCGGCGGAGGATTTGAAAGAAGGAAGACCCGGTTGAGCTGAGTTATCCACACACACAACACGAATACATAGGAGCAGAGCAGTGCAGTATGACGATGGCCTCACAGTCACAGTCACTCCAATTCTTTCACAGCCACATAATCATAAGAAGAAGCACTCTTCCTCCTCCTTCCCTTCCTTTTCATTTCCAGGTCCCCAAATCCCTATTTCTTAATTATTTTGTACTTTTTTACTCTTTCTTCTTCTTTCAATTTAATTAGGGCTTATCCATACTTGCAGTTGCAGTTGCAGGGTGGTTATACTTATACGCCATATGCTACAGTTGGCGTTGTACGCAGGAGGCCTCCCTCCAGGTTCTCTCTCAAGTATCAAACAATGGCTATGGCTATGGCCAATGCCAATGTGAGTGCTTCGCCTTCGCCCACTCCCACTCCGGAGGCACCACTTTCATTTCATTTCATTACACTTAGAGCTCTGCACAATCACTCACTCAATCAATAGAATGAATAGGTTTCACAACATTTGGTATGGTAGGTAATTTGGTTGTGTGATTTTAGGATGTAGAGCAGCCGCAGCTGCAAGCCACAGTCACAACCAAGTGCTTCTTTGACATAGATATTGGCGGCGAAGCTGTTGGTCGCCTTGTATTGGGCCTCTTCGGTCAAGTTGTTCCCAAAACCGTTGAAAACTTTCGCGCCTTGTGCACAGGCAAACCCCCCAAACAACCTTTCCTTATTTTTCCCTTTCCTTTCTAATTTCTTCTACTACTTCTTTTGCTTTATAGTTTATACTAATATTGATTTATTGTTCTTGTAGGAGAGAAAGGATATGGTTATAAAGGATGCTCTTTCCACCGCATCATCAAAGATTTTATGATCCAAGGAGGGGACTTCACTCAAGGAGATGTGATCCCTCTCTATCTCCCCCGTTCTCCCTCTCTAATAAATGCAGTAGGATCGGATCTCATTGGTTTCTAAACTAATCCAAATTTAAATGTTTTTACTTGCCGCAGGGAACTGGGGGAGTTAGTATCTATGGTTCCAAATTTGCAGATGAGAGTTTTGCATGTATGTTCTTGTCACATTTATTTCTAAATTGTTATTATTTCAATTTGTATGGGAACAAGAATTGTTAACTGAGTTGAGAATTGAGATCCTATCATTTGAGAGGCATTTGATTGTGAGCTGAAAGCGCTTACCATAATGACTTGAATAAACACTTGCAGTGAAGCATGTTGGTCCTGGTGTGCTGAGCATGGCTAATGCAGGCCCTGGTACTAATGGGAGCCAGTTTTTCATTTGCACGGTGAAGGTGAGATGGCTGCTGCAACTATGCAATCCTCTCTCTCTGTATCACACATTTAACTAAATACTTTTCTCTTACTTGGGTTTGAATTCTCGCCATGCTTTCCTTCAAATTCCAAGTCTATTCTTTATTTCCATCCGTTATGGTCAGCAGTGATTTTTTTGCAACTTGATAGCTGAGTAGGTGCAACTGCTTTGTTCGGTTACAGTCTGGTGGACAAGATTTTATTATATTATCTTCGAAACAACCATACAAAACTTTGAGATAAAATCTTTAAACAAGCCAATACAGCATATATGAGATTCATCAGCAGTTGAAAGAAGCACTGAGATGCTTATATATGCATGCACAAATGATTTTTTAAGGTTTTACTTCTATCTATGGATCAATTTGTGCTTTTTGCATCATCACATATCCAGTCAAAGTGGTAGACATTGGGATGATTGGAAAACACTCATTAGTTCGTAGTTAGTATTTTTATCACTGTTAATTTCAGCTAAAGCAAATAAGTGTCAGAAATGAAACCCTGTCCTTCTTGTCTGTAATTATTTAAAAACAAAAAAGAAAGAGAAGATCTACATGCGGTATTCTGTTCAGCCAATTTAGCTCTTTGTCGATTAATGGTTTTGGTATGCCTCATGTAGACTCCATGGTTGGACAACCGCCATGTGGTTTTCGGACACGTGATTGAGGGAATGGATGTTCTGAGGAAACTCGAGTCCCAAGAGACAAGCAGGCTAGATGTCCCTCGTTTGCCATGCAGAATAGTTAACTGTGGAGAGTTGCTGTTGGATGACTGATCTGTTTGCCTTACTCGGCATAAAGTACAACTGTGGGATGAAGTTTTCTGGTTTGTCAATTCCAGAGTTGTTCTTAACTATGATTATTATTCTTGCGATGTTTTTGGCTGTGAAATGAAATATACCAGACATCAACATTGTTCATTTCCGCCAAGTTCAAATGCGATTTATATATATAAACACCAGAGATGAAGGTACATGTATTCTGTTGGACTGAATACAGGGACACACTTATCCCTTTGTTTTTAGAACAGAAACTCACGGAGTCAATTACGTGAATTAATGCGGCATCCATTAACTGTATTGTTTTACAAGTGTATAACAACTTGGCCATAATTCGTAGGGATCCTTAACTCACTTTAATATGCCAAATTACCGCCAGCCCTTGTTAACTGAAATTTGGATTACAAGGTGACTGAAATCGTGACACAGTAGAAGACAAATATGCAACGCAATGGCAACTGTTTCAAGACGAGCTTTTGCCTCTCTCTTGTTACATCGACTCAATCTTCCAAGAATTATAAATACAAACCAAAAGGGATTTCTAAATCATAGAATCGATCTTGTACTGCATTTTCAAGTTTCAAAACCAAAGAGATTAGCACCACAAGGCACAAACTTGTTTGGGAGCAACTGACTTTCAGTTCCGCATTCATTTGCCAAACCTCCCCACATCATATTACATAAAGAAAAAAACTATGATTTTGCAGCTGGTGCCCGTATTCGGATAAAGAAAACTAGCAAGGAGGGGCTTTTGCAGAAGATATATGTATAACAATGTCGATGAGGGCATTAGGTTTCAATGGAAGAGAAGCATAAAGCAAAGATTAACAATACAAACTGCAAAAGTACTGTTTCAAAGTCAAAACTTAAGTCAAAGACAGATTGAAACAATTTATTAGCCTTAATCTGCCTTTTCTAATTTATTAACTGTGAATCTGGCTGCATACCTCACATGTAATAATAAATTCCATGTCCTTTCCAAAGCAACTATTCTACTGGAGGAGTTTGGCTCATTTCACTAAATACTCAACTGGGGATCCATCCGAGATGTGGTCTTCTAATTCATCAACAAGGGCATCATAACATAAACGATATTGCTCTGGTTTCTGAACCATTCCATCTCGCTGAAATCTGAATGTGGTTATTGTTTTTACTAAATCTAAACCAGGCATGTTCCCAGAAAGAATTCTCTGCAATGTATCATGAATGGTGCAGTACGTTCCAGTTCTCCCAACACCTATATTGCAGTGCACCACAATTGGGCTGCAGTCGGGTATGGCGGGTGCCACCTGATACATTACTCTTTTCTCAATTTCACGAACAGAAAATGTATCTTCGGGAACTCCTTGGTTAGGCCATTGAGAATACTGAATATGCAAAACAGACATTAGTGGTGAAGGTTCCTCTGAGCGAAGAAGAATGAGCAGTTAGCGCCATTTGCGGTATACAGCAGGAATACCCAAGGTGACGTGAATCTTCTTCATATCAAGCAAGGTCTTTGAAGTAGAGCCCAACCTCTAATCTGCACAAAGAAAGATGGACGTTCAACTACTTAAAGTCAAGAGCAGCTCAGCAAAAATTCCAAACAGACCAAGAATGAAGCAGTTCACTTACCATCAATAAACTCAGTCGAGATACGCAGCCCAGGCGAGAAGTTGGATTCCCACTCTCAGCTGATCCCCAGAGTGTCCCTGGACCACTCATGGCCACATTTGCTTGACAAATCAAAAAGCCTATGGCAAGACCTCAATTGCCCTACTTCTTCCTTGTGGCCGATCTCAAAGAAATACTAGAACTCGTTGACAGTTAGGCTCAAATCGAAGAACTTGCTCAGGTTTGAGAACCATACTATCATTCAAACTGTATTCAGGGAACACTGAGTATGAACGCATTTCATGATGCAGATCACCTCTGGAAAATGCGCGGGATGAGAAAGGTGAATCCCAACATATAGTAGTATGAATGGGACTTGATGGCTCTCTTCCCAGCTTTGGCAGCCTCACTGCATGATTCATGGCTACTTCCTTCTTCACTTGTTTCATGCAAACTCTGGGCGGGATTGTGTGCTTATACGTCTCAAGGAAATCCCGAAATAGCTCATCTTACAGGAAGACCTGCCTTGCGGCAAGTAAAGAAGAAAACTAGGGGATATGGTACAATTTCCTCTAGCATTTTCTCTTTTTATTGTTGGGATAAAAATTTGCTCTCTAAATTTATTTACCTCCTACTTAAGATAGGTTTAAATAAGCTCCAGAGGTAATTGGTTTCTTTTTCCTCGAATACTTAAACTCCAAGTCAATGTGGAGAATCTACATCAAATCAGGAAACAACTATTTGCTCGCCTACTCAGCTTGAGATTTTCTACATATTGCCATTTCTGCATATAACCCAACAGGTGTAGGAGTATTTGTAAAGCCAAAAAATAATTCCAAAATCCAGAAGACGACATGTGGATTTTTTTTTCCCAAGAATAGAAGATTGCCCTTATTAAATGGGTGGGGCCCGTAAATATTCTCAAGTGCACTTCAACATCCCCGGAGGTTTGAGCAGTTGGCTACGCCATCTCCAAGCTCTCATGCTCATGGCCAAAGACATAAAGGATACGATTAATCACCAAATATTATCTTTAATACATTCCTGATTGAAGATCAACTCAATCAATTAAGAAATCCTCATCACAATCAATCAATGATACTTTAACTGATAATCCCAAGATATCATCTTATAATTAATATCTTCAAAATAATTTTTTCCTCATCCATTTTACAGATGACTCACCTTGGCCAATTGGAAGCCTTCACTTGTAGGTTAGAACCTTACCATGGCCGGCCACCTCTTTATAAATACTCCATCTACACCATTTTTTGGTAAGCTTTTGTTACTCACTTAAGCCCTAAACCCTCTCTTGTTAGGGAAACCGACTTAAGCATTAGAGATCTATTGGTCAGACCCCCCCCCCCCCACCTTGTGGGCACGAGTGATCAAATGTGTTTATTGTTTTGTTGGTACAAATTTGTCAAGCTGAAGACGACGATTTTTTGTCACCATAAACAGTGAATGGCTGGTGGGGTGGGGCTGGTGTTAATTTGGACGGGAAAAAGGTTTAGTGAGTTTTTGTAGTAGTTGGATTCCGGCTACAAATCTGAATTTGGGGTTGATTAGTGGTTAGATCGAGAGAAATTTGGCCGAGTCTTGGATGAGTTAGGGTGGTCGAGCTACATGTGGGGAGGTGAGGGATAGCGTGACTGTGGGCAAGGGTGGATGGTGGGGGAATGGGTGGTGCAAAGGTTAGGAGTGGTTGTTATTAATTTGTTTTCTTTTATTATTATAATATTTATAATTTTATTAATTTTTAAATTAGATTTAAGAAACGTGGGAAGCACAAGGCCGAATTCATGGGGTCCACGTTTGTAATGGAGCCCCAAGCGTTCATCATCTTTTTGTCGACGATAGTTTTATATTTGCTAGAAGTTCTCTCCAGGAGTGTATGCAATTGAAGGAGTTGCTAAGAGCTTACGAACGGGTGTCTGGGCAAGCTGTTAATCTTTCAAAAAGTAGTGTGGCTTTTAGTAGAAATTTAACGGATATGGATGCACAGCTTCTGGTTGATTGTCTTGGGATGGAACGAGTGGAGTATCATGACCAGTATCTCAGTTTATGTCACGCTCCGACCTGCGAATAAAGACTATTCACGAGTTAGGGTGTGAGCCATATCTTAGCTATATAAATAAATTCTACAAATAAGATATGGTGGAAAAATTAAAATTAAATTATTAAAATTGATTGAATACGTAGCGGAATAACTATAGTGCACAAAATAATTCACAACAAAAAGTACCAACAAAATAATAATTAAATTGTAACAATTCTTTCGAATGCATGAAATATATGCAAATGAGATGGATGAATGTACTCACTCCCTTCTAATCCCGTCAACACATACCTAAGGCACCCAAGCCTGCATGTCCCATACCATGCTTATACCACTTGGCTTCGAATACCTTAGAATATGAGTTAACGCTCGTTCATCCCTTAACCCAATTTTTGTAATTAAACTCCCAGTTTCCACTTTATTAAACATGCACTTCCCCTGATGCCTAATTGTATATTCAAGCCCTTCTCTCGAAGCCTAACATATACATGATTTCATTATTTTATAATCAACCAATTTGTATACTCAAACCTTGCACACCACACCTGACATATATAAGGTTCATTATTTTATATTTAAGGAAAACTTCAGCCCTTGAATATTCTCACAACTTAACTGTTTACAAACTCAACACAACTCTTTTTCTTGCTTTGCAATACATATGTATATGTCATGTTCACATAGATATCACTACTCACATTTTATCTAACAAGCCTGCAAGCTTCAACATAAATTAAATTGATTAGTGACAAGCGTAGTATAATCATAATATTAATAAAATAATAACCTTAATATAAATGATAAGCAATATGTTACCATTTCCTCATTTTTTTATTGTTTCAATTTCATTTCCTCCCTCTTGTTCTCTTTCTTCATTCGCTACTTCCCCTTCCTCTTCTTTAATATAGCTGAAACTCTACATATGTAATAGGAGTTGGATTACTGAAAAACTTCCATGAAAGTGAGCGAAAGGAACTAGAGATGTTAGCCATGCAGAGAGGTTGGCAGAGAAGGCTAGCTCAACCGAACATCAGCCGTTCGAATTGGGGTACAAGTCAGCACATAGATTGGATTGTCGTGGATTTTGGATATATTATAGATGAGATGATAAGAAACAACTTTTGTTAAGGAAGTGTTTTGATTGGAGCTCTAAAAAATGGGGTTTTGGTACTCATAACATGGCTGTCCACTTTTCTGCAGGAATAGAGACTGAGTTGGTATTTTAAACATATTGAACGATCGCACTGTTGGATATTCCTAAAATTTGGATATATCATGGTAGAGAGACAGAAAAACAACTCTCCTGAAGAAAGTAATATGATATAATCTATGGGTGATGGTGTTTTGATCTGTTAAATACGCTAGATGAATTTCTATTTTTTGGATATCTTTCTTTTGATAGATGAAAATGATGGTGGTTTGATGGAGAGATCTGTTGGGTAAGGTCTCACATATTTTTCAGGAATTTGTCTCAGACTTTTTGTACATCATTCTCAAGAGAAATAAATGGAGATTTTTGATAGTTTGGTGGAACTGCTTCTCATGGCAATGATCTCCAAATGTAAATGCATAAACAACATAAGATTTAAGTGGTTTGCCAAATTGACTACATCCATTGGGTTTGCTTTCATTGTATTTCACTATATATGGGAAACTTACAAATATAATGAAAGATGGCTTAGAGCCTTCAAGAAAGATAAAGAGATAATATGAAAAGGAGGATGGCTTTTTGTTGGAGTTGTTCTCTTCCTTTTTTCTTCTTCTTTCTTCTTCTTCTTTCTTCTCTCTTCTCTCCATGTCTTCCGTTTGGTGAGTGCTCCTTCCTTAATAGAGATTGCATGACATCTTCATCTCCAAAGAGTCTCCACAAATGTGCCAATAGAAAGAAAGCAAGTGTTGTGCCAATCATTAGACATAAAATGTGTTCCAATAGAAACACACTAATTGTTAACCTAATCATCACCATGAAATGTGTTCCAATAACAAGGCAACAAATGTTGTCCTAATCCTTAGCAATGAAATGTTGTCCAATGGAAAAACAACAAATGTGAAGCTAATTATGAACTAATGAATAATATGCAAGATGTTCCTTGCATCAAAGGCCACGTGAAATGTTCTAACCACAATAAGTTGTCATCTTCCTTCATTTAGAGTGGTGAATATCATGCAAAGTGGACAAAAGCTCAAAAGCCACATTCAAAGTCTAAGGGATATGAATCCTACCTCTTCAAATTTTGGAGGGATGAATCATCACCAAACATTTAACTCCTAGATTCCTAATGAATACAAACTTGCCAACTCATCCTTAAGTAGACTTCCACCTTCACATTTAGAGTGGTGAGTAATCACCAAATCATTAACTCCTAATGTTACAAACTCTCCACCTCATCTTTGAGAGAAAATATCAAGACAAAATTACTCATTTAGTCCAACCTCAAACTCTCGGCCCTTTGTGAGGAAAATCAAACCAAACTCATTTAATCTCCCTTCTCCAATTCAAACTAAAAATATCTCTAATTACATATGAACATGAAATAGCTAGTTTTTGAAATAATTTGTAGCAAAAAAGATTTTGCATTTAAACTATTTTACATATCGAAAATAGGTTCTTGGACTTAAATTTAATTACCCACATACATACATATATACATATAACCATTTTTTTAATACGGGGTATTACAATTTACCAGTGTTTGTTGGTCGATCCAAGAAAGATACATTTGCATTTATTAAAGACCGTCTGTGGAAGAAGTTGAATGGATGGCATGGTTCCTTTTTGAGTAGTGTAGGGAAAGAAATTTTGATAAAAATGATGGCTCAAGCAGTTCCGTTATATACGATGCAGATGTTCTTGTTGCTGATAGGAGCATATTTATGCGACTGAGTTAGCTTGTTCTCATGCATTTATGTTGTTATTTCTTAATTAATTATGTATTTTAAGCTATTTTCGTGTGTTTGTAGGTCCATAGGCCTTATAAAGCAATAAGGCGCATTTTGGTGCATTTTGGGCTTGGAATGGATAGCACATGCATGGAGCAAGGTGGATGGACAAAATTGAAGACTAAAGAGGCTTGGAATGTGTTAAAAAGAAAGAAGAATTAATGTAAAAATGACAAAGAGCTCAGCAACCAAAGAAGAAACATGAGTCAAGATTACCTTATCATCATCCATGTTCCCTCCTTGCACTTAATTGCTACACTATTCCTTGTTCCCTCATCATTTCAGATTTCATGCATCATTACTTTAAATCATTTCAACACCACTCCATTTTACCTATGCTTTGCATCATTACTTCACTTTCACCCTTGAATCATTTCAACATCGCTCCATTTTACCCATGCTTTGCATCGTTACTTCACTTTCACCCTTGAATCATTTCAACACCACTCCATTTTACCCATGCTTTGCATCATTACTTCACTTTTACCCTTGAATCATTGCACACACACTCCATGTCCGCCTCCATTGCCTTGCACTTCGTCTATAAAAGGAAGTGTGTGTAACATAAATTTGGTTCATACTTTGTTAGAGCATTCACCACCATTTCAACACAACCTTCATCCCAACACATCCATTCATCTTCACATCCATTCCTCCATACAAACAAACCTTCAAACACTCACCAACACCTTGTGCCGTAGCAAAGGAAGGAAAGGAAAGTGCTTGGACGTGCTTGTTGTTAACTTGGATCGTTGGAGCGTTTAGGTGTTTTCTTTCTTTTGTTTCCAATGTTTAAATTCATTTTCTTTCGTTTTGTTGTGAACATGAGTGGCTAAACCCCTCTTGGAAAGGGGTGATTTCAAAGCCATGATTATGTGTACAATATGATTTGATAAATTCCAGTTATGAATTCTTGAATCATGAATGCAATTGGCTTAACTGTTTGATTGATAACTTATTTGTATTTGTTGATTAAGGGTCGACACTTAATTGGCATGCATAAATCCGATGCTAGAGTATAAGAAAGTTTCACATAATCGTTACAAACTTATATTCACAAGTAGTGAAGGTCACTTATAAACGATCGCGTTAAGTTTAATTCCTAGCATGAGTGACATGATGTCATAGTTGCAAGTGCTTTGTCAATGCTTATGATTTTCATTAAACGTAATGATCTTTGATTGTATCTCTATTATGATGTCATGTAGGGAACTTTTGAAGAATGTTTTGGGTTATCGAATGATGTCATCCAATCCATTAAAACAAGGAAAATCTGAGGGTTAACTAGTGATGTCACGGTTAATTTGGGGCATTGTCATTCATAATTCAATGAAGTATTAACTGGAAATCGAGTTGTTTGCATACATGTCATGTGTGGAGAAAAAACCTCTAGCTATCCCATCATCCATCTAATTTCCTAAATTTATTTTCAAACCTGTTTTTAAGTTCGTCCAAATCAAACCCCCCGTTACTTTCTTGTTTAAAATTCTTTTAAACTTGTTTTGTTTACGTTCTAAGTGTTTTGAGTCAAGTTCAAACTTAATTTTCGTCCAAAATTGTGTTTAGTGTCAGAAACTGCCTAGTTGGTGTTTTTAGGTAGTTTTGAGTCTTCTTAGCTTATGTTGAGTCTTGTGAACTAGTTTTGAGTATTTTGAATTTATCCTAACCCTTTTAAGTTTGTTTTTGTGTCTTTGAGTCAGTTTAGAGTCAATTAGCAATCCCTCCTAATCCCCGGCCTAGAACGATCCCTACTTATACATATACTACAATTGTCAAAAGAGGGTTAAATTTGTGTGTTAAGTTAATTTTCGCAGCAGTTGCCTAAGTCCTTTTGCGAGGAGTTGAACCAAATAGTGGCGCAGTTTTGGTGGGGAAGGGAAGTAGGTAGGAGTCGCATACATTGGGTGAAATGACAAAAGTTGTGTAAACCAAAAAGTGAGGGTGGCCTGGGATTTAAGGACCTATATGCATTCAACCTTGTGTTGCTTGCCAAGCAAGGGTGGAGACTAATTCAACAACCTCATTCTCTTGTTGCTTAAGTTTTCAAAGCTTTGTATTATCCTACAATAGATTTTCTGCAAGCTCCAGTTAAACTAAACTCGTCTTATTGTTGGAGAAGTGTGGCGGCATCAAGGGTAATTATTCAGAGAGGCGCTATATGAAGGGTTGGATATGGCCTACGAATACACATTTGGGGGAATAATTGGTTGCCAAGGGAGAACTTTTACAAAGTTCTTATCCCTAGACAGATGGGGGTGCATCCCTCTCTTACTGTGAGATCCTTGATGGTGGACAATGATGGTGTTCGGTGGAAGACGAATTTAATTCATAGCTGGTTTTTGGAGGATGAAGCAAGCTTGATTTTGAGCATTCCGTTGAGTTTATTCAATCTGGCTAATTCTATGATTTGGACTAAAGAACCCAAAGGTCTGTTTACAACTAAGAGTGCTTAGTTTGTGGCAAGAACATGTCATGGTATTGGTGGGGACGAGCCTATGAGATTTGTGATAAATAAGGAGACCAAGTTCTTATGGAAAGCATTGTGGTGAGCCAAGGTCCCAGGGAAAGTTAAAGTTTGTGCATGGCGTGGGTGTATGAATGCTTTGCCATATAAGGTGAATTTGAAAAACAAACGAGTTCTTACGGAGGATGTTTGTGGGTACTGTGATAAAGAAGCGGAGACAATTGAACATGCTTTATTACATTGCCCTCGATCTACTGCTACTTAGTTTGGTAGTTCGCTGGGACTTCGTTCATTTCATAGAAGTGAATTGGGTCTTGGTGGTTGGATGACAAATATGGCGAAAATTTTATCGAATGACAATTTTGAGTTGTTACTTGTTTTAGTATGGAACATATGGAAGGTGCGTAATGAGTTTCTATGGAAGGGTGTGGATGCTTCCCCCTTAGACACCCAACTTAAAACTTAAACGTGGCTGTTAGAATACAAAAAATAGAATGAAGTAAAACCGCACACCACCACGGCACAAGTTCAGAAATGGTAGCACCCAGATTCTGGTTGGATAAAGTGTAATTTTGATGGTGCTTAGGATGAGAATGGTTCATACGAAGGTATAAAGATTGTGGTAAGAAACTCAACGGGAAATTTCATGGCAGCAATGGTGGTATAGGAGAATGAGATTTGCTCTGCGTTGCACGCTGAGGCTGCTGCTGCATGAGCAGCAGCTGTGTTTTCACGGCATTGGAGAACTAAATACGTGCAGGTGGAGGGTGATGCTCTTATGGTGATATCTGCAATCCAGAATGAAGGATCAACGCATCATGGTCAATATGGCCATTTGTTTACTAATTCATGGCAAATTCTTCAAAGTTTCAAGCAATGGAAGGTTTTTTTTGGTCGACGAGATACAAACAAAGTGGCCCATCGCCTTGCAAAGTTTAGTTTAACTCTCGATCACTTAGTTTCTTTGTTAGAGGAACCTCCTAATGTAATTTCTGATTTATTACTAGAGGATAATACTAGGAGTTAATTTGGTGTGGGACACTTTTTTTCCCTTCGATCGGGTTGAAAGCCCCGTCAAGGTTTTTATTGAGGCCCACTGTTAGCACCCTATCCTCGATTTTTTATGTATTTCACTATTCAATGAATATCATGCTTCATCTAAAAAAAAAGTTAACAAAAAATTATAAAAAATAGAGTAAGGGTTGGTTTGATATTGCTGAAATTATTTTAAAAACAGCTTCTTAAAATGGTTGGGGCTAAAATTGTGTTTGGTAAATGAAAAAGAAAAGTGCTTTTTGTCAAAATCATGGGTCCAAAACAGCAGAAAACAGAAGCAACGCTATCCCTACTTCTTAAAACATCGTTTTGTTTTTCACAACACAGCAACCCCAAACTAGTCCTAAGATTCCATCCCTTTAAATATGACTGTTATGGGAGATTGGCCAATTTTGAAAAGTTTAGGGCCTGTTTGGTATCCAATTAAAAAAAAATTCATTATTTTGCAAAATATTTTTTAAGAACATTTGTTAAGAACAAGTTTATTTTTATTTTATTTTTAATTTAAAAACTTGTTTGATATGAAATTCACAATTGTTTGTAAAGAAAAAAAATCATCCTATGGTGGGAACTTCTAAATTCAACAAAGAGGAAGAGGAGAAAGATAAGGAGAGAAACAGGGGAGAAAGAAATAGGAGAGGGGATTGGAGGAGAGAGAGAAGAGAGGGTAGAAAAACGAGAAATATGACACACCCTGACCAGAGTCGAGGCATGCTGGCCGTCACCCAAAGGTGATGTAAACAAAAGTGTAGAACTTATTTAAACTAATAAAGTGAGTGTGCAATAGTGGGTAGAACACATACAATACAAATATTCAGAGCATAGATGATAAAAGAGTGTGTTGATGCACAAAATCAGTAAGGACTTTGGTACAACAGAAAGTGTTAAGTTTGTGACCTTCGCTAGATTGCTCCGGTCACTAGTGTGGATAAGTATGTAAATGGATAGAGACAGGAAAGCAAACACAAGATGTACGTGGTTCACCCAGACTGGCTACGTCCACGGAGTAGAGGAGTTCTCATTAATTGTGAACGGTTTACACAAGTACATAGGTTCAAGCTCTCCTTTAGTGAGTACAAGTGAATGATTTAATACAAATGACATTAGCCAATATTGTGAGAGAATTATCTCTATTTATAGAAGAGAGTTTCTAGTTTCATTCTAACATTGACACGTGTTGCCACAGCACACAGAACGACACCCCTTCGCACCTGGTGGGGATCTGGATCTCGAGATTCGGAGAGCGTTGCCTCTTCGATTTTTGAACAAGCATTCCTATTGGGGGTCTGGCTCTTAAGGTTTAGAGCGCGGTGCCTCTTCGATTTTTGAGAAAGCGATCCTGGTAGGAGTCTGGCTCTCGAGATTCGGATAGTGGTGCTTCTTCGATTTTTGAGAAAGTAATCCTGGTGGAAGTCTAGCTCTCGAGATTCGAATAGCGGTGCCTATTCAATTTTTGAGAAAGCAATCATGTTGGGAGTCTGGCTCTCGATATTCGAATAGCGGTGCCTATTCGATTTTTGAGAAAGCAATCATGTTGGGAGTTTGGCTCTGAAGATTCGGAGAGCGGTGCCTCTTCGATTTTTGAGAAAGTAATCCTGTTGGGAGTTTGGCTCTTGAGATTCGGAGGGTGGTGCCTCTTTGATTTTTGAGTAAACAATCTTGTTGGGAGTGTTTTCTCGAATGTGAGTAAAGGTTGGGCATTTTTGCCAGTCTGTCTTGCCACAGAGCACGAAGGTTGACATACATAGGGACTTTCCAGTTATCAAGCAGTGGTGCTGTTCCTTTACCCTTGTGGGTAATAGTAGGGTAGTTGGACCTTCAAAATTGATGTGTCTAAACTTTGTTAGAGATCTTTGGCAAAGTTATCTGTGGTACCCGATGAGCTGATGTTGCGTGTAGAGAGTGGCGTCTCTTCGAAATCCGAAGAGTGGTGCCTCTTCGATTTTTGAACCAACGGCCCTATTACCCTTTCTTTTATAAGGGCACCAATTGTGTGCAAGAAGTACATTCAAAGAGTTATTACTTGTAGGAAATTTCCCCTTATTTTTATACTTCAGAGATTTATTGCACTTCATTTCTCCTTCATCATTTCTGAGAATGTCTGGCCCATCCGACCGTCGTTTTGACTTGAACTTTGGTGAAGAGACAGCCATGCCTTCTCAAGACAACATATGGCGCCCATCCTTCTTATCCCCTATTGGTTCTCTTACGGTTGGGGACTCTGTGATGAAGAATGATATGATCGCTGCGGTGGTGGCTAGGAACATTCTCACTCCCAAAGATAATAGACTACTTTCCAAACGATCTGATGAGTTGGCTGTTAAGGATTCTCTGGCTCTCAGTGTTCAGTGTGCAGGTTCTATGTCTAATATGGCCCAACGCCTATTTGCTCGAACCCGCTAAGTTGAATCATTGGCGGCTGAAGTGATAAGTCTCAAACAGGAGATCAGAGGGCTCAAGCATGAGAATAAACAGTTGCACAAGCTCACACATGACTATGCTACAAACATGAAGAAGAAGCTTGACCAGATGCAGGAATCTGATGGTCAGATTTTACTTGATCATCAGAGGTTTGTGGGTTTGTTTCAAAGGCAATTATTGCCTTTATCTTCTGGGGCTGTACCACGTAATGAAGCTCCAAATGATCAACCTCTGATGCCTCCTCCTTCCGGGGTTCTGCCTAGTACTGAGGCTCTGAATAATCACCCTCTGGTGCCTCCTCTTTTTGGGGCTCTGCCGACTGCTGAGACTTCTCCTGAGGAACCTTTGTGAAGACTCCCTCTTGTTTGTTTATTTTGATTCATGTATATGTACATATTTGTAACTTATCGAAGATATCAATAAACAAGCTTTGCTTCATTTCAATGTATTATGTTAAATACATTAAGGCATTCTTCACTAAGTTCTTTGAATTTTTCCTTTTGTTGAAGCTTGTATGTTGAAGCTTTGTGAGTGAAGCATGTAGGTTGAGGTAGTGCTCCCTAAATTTCTCGAGTAAGGAAAACTTCTCGTTTGGAGACTTGAAAAATCCAAGTCACTGAGTGGTCGTGAGACTTCCGAGTATCAAGGTGTAGTAGCATATGGTAGGAGTCCCCTAAGTCTCCGGTCGAGGGAGTTGACGAATGAGGCATTTCCTTTCTAAGTGGTAGCCCAAAAATCATTCTTCATATATATTTGTTATGAAAGTTGTTAGGCCCAGAGAAGATGAGGCCTAGGAAATTTTTTTTTGATTTTTTTTGTTTGAAATTTGTTTTTCGATTTTTTTTTTCTTCGAATTTTCTAATTTTTGAATTTGCAGAGTTTTGAATTTCCGAAAATATATATATATATATATATTTTAAAGCTTTACATGTGAAGCTTTGTAGGTGAAGCTTTGAGGTTGAAGCTTTGTTGGGCACCATGAATTGATTTTGCTTCGCACTATCTTGATCAAGATAGTGTGAAGCTTTTGTAGGTGAAGTTTTTGTGTTGAATATTTGTAGGTGAAGTTTTTGTGTTGAATATTTGTAGGTGAACCTTTTGTGGGTGAAGCTTTTGTGGGTCAAGCTTTTGTAGGTGAAGCTTTTGTGGGTCAAGCTTTTGTGGGTGAAGCTTTTGTGGGTGAAGCTTTTGTGGGTGAAGCTTTTGTGGGTCAAGCTTTTGTAGGTGAAGCTTTTGTAGGTCAAGCTTTTATGGGTCAAGCTTTTGTGGGTGAAGCTTTTGTAGGTGAAGCTTTTGTGGGTCAAGCTTTTGTGGGTCAACCTTTTGTGGGTCAAGTTTTTGTAGGTGAAGCTTTTGTAGGTGAAGCTTTTGTATGTCAAGCTTTTGTGAGTCAAGCTTTTGTAAGGTACCATAAATTGATTTTGCTTTACACTATCTTGATCAAGATAGTGTGAAGCTTTTGAGAATTTGTAGTTGTCCTCCATTGATGAAGCTTTTGTTGGTGAAGCTTTGGAGTTGATGCTTTGTAGGTGAAGCTTTTGTGTTGAAGCTTTTGTAGGGTACCATGAATTGATTTTGCTTCACACTATCTTGATCAAGATAGTGTGAAGCTTTTGAGAATTTGTAGTTGTCCTCCATTGATGAAGCTTTGTTGAATTTCCCTCCTTTTTTTTTTGGAAGCTAGAAATTTGAAAATGTGGGAGAGACAACATATACAAATTTTGCTTCCACACTGTCGAGCAAGAGATTGTGATGCAAGCCACACCTTGTAGTAGTCGAAGGTTTGGATGAACCATATAAATTGAATTTGCTTCGAACAGTCTTGATCAAGAGTGTGTGAAGCTTTCTACGAGTTGTAGTTGCCCTTCATTGATAAAGCTTTTGTTGGCACCATAGTTGATTATGCTTCACACTGTCTTGATCAAGAGTGTGTGAAGCTTTTGAGAATTGTGGTTGAACTCCTTTGATGAAGCTCTTGTTGGCACCATAAATTGGATTTGCTTCACACTGTCTTGATCAAGAGTGTGTGAAGCTTTTGAGAATTGTGGTTGCCTTCCATTCATGAAGCTTTTGTTGGCACCATAAATTGATTTTGCTTCACACTGTCTTGATCAAGAGTGTGTGAAGCTTTTGAGAATTGTGGTTGAACTCATTTGATGAAGCTTTCGTTGGCATCATAAATTGGTTTTGCTTCACACTGTCTTGATCAAGAGTGTGAAGCTTTTGAGAATTGTGGTTGCCCTCCATTGATGAAGCTCTTGTTGGCACCATAAATTGGTTTTGCTTCACACTGTCTTGATCAAGAATGTGTGAAGCTTTTGAGAATTGTGGTTGAACTCATTTGATGAAGCTCTTGTTAGGATCATAAATTGGTTTTGCTTCACACTGTCTTGATCAAGAGTGTGTGAAGCTTTTTGAGAATTGTGGTTGCCCTCCATTGATGAAGCTCTTGTTGGCACCATAAATTGGTTTTGCTTCACACTGTCATGATCAAGAGTGTGTGAAACTTTTGAGAATTGTGGTTACCCTCCATTGATGAAGCTCTTGTTGGCACCATAAATTGGTTTTGCTTCACACTGTCTTGATCAAGAGTGTGTGAAGCTTTCTATGAGTTGTGGTGTTTGCATTGTTACAGAGGAGAAATGTCTGAAGCAGATGCAAGAAGGCTAAATAGCTTGATCTTCGTATGCCATGCACTGAAGTTGTTGTTGACTTGCAATAAGACTTTGTTGGTGACTATAACTCTTGTTAGGCATAAGTGCTCCCTTAGTTGAATTGTCAAGCTTGAGGGTTTTGGATTATTTGTTAATGCTAGGAGTTCACATGTACAAGTTGTACCACTCGTCTTCTGGTAGGTGGAATGAATGGTGAGTTGCTTTCATCACTTGGTTGGTGGTACGAAAGTGAGTTCCTTCATCACCTTTCATCACATTTCATCACCTGGTTGGTGGCACGGAGATGAGTTCCTTCTTCACCTGGTTGGTGGCATGAATGGCAAGTTGCCAAATGATATTAGAGTACAGGTTGTTCATTTCATCACCTGGTTGGTGGCATGAAGATGAGTTCCTTCTTCACCTGGTTGGTGGCATGAGTGGCAAGTTGCCAAATGATATTAGAGTACAGGTTGTACATTTCATCACCTGGTTGGTGGCATGAAGGAGAGTACGGGTCGTACATTTCATCACCTGGTTGGTGGCATGAAGATGAGTTCATTCCTGGTTGGTGGCATGAGTGGCAAGTTGCCAAATGATATTAGAGTACGGGTTGTACATTTCATCACCTAATTGGTGGCATGAAGGAGAGTACGTGTTGTACATTTCATCACCTGGTTGGTGGCATGAAGATCAGTTCCTTTTTCACATTTCATCACCTGGTTGGTGAGAATAAGGGCAAGGTGTCGAGGCACATTGTAGCAAGTGTCGAATGACACAAAGTATGTTGAACCATTTTGAAGCACAGTTGGCTTATGTATGCATGTGTTGGAATGTATGATTGAACGAATATACTGTGAAGCTGTTCGTTTATTTGTATAGTCTTGTTGACATATACTTAGACTTTGTTTCATGTTGAAGCTTTGAACCCGAATGTTTCATTGCTAGGAATGTAAGATGATTAGGACCGAGTTGTCTAAATCACCTCTTTATTGAATTCATGCCAAATAGTCTTCGTTACATAGGATGCCGAATGGCTGAAGCTTAACACTTGTACAATGTGAGTTTACTTGTAATAGTACTTCAAATGATCAGCGTTCCATGGATGGCCAAGGGTCTTGCCATCGGAGCTTCTAAGCTTGTAGGAGCCAGGGCGACTGATGCCAACAACTTCAAACGGTCCATCCCAGTTTGGACTAAGTGTTCATTCACTCGGGACTCTGTCGCAGAGTAATTTTTTCTTCAATACCCAGTCCCCCACTTTGAAAGAACGAGGTTTGACCCTTGAGTCATAATAGTTGGAGATGCGCTGCTTGTAGGCGACATTCCTCAAGTGAGCCTGGTTTCTGTGTTCCTCGACTAGATTTAAGTTGAGTGTAAGTTGTTTGTCATTTTCGCTTTGCACATAGTTCTGGACTCGGAACGTTGCTTGCTCAAGCTCAACTGGGACAACTGCCTCTGTACGAAAGGCAAGTGAGAATAGGGTTTCTCCTGTTGATGTCCGATACGAAGAGCGGTATGACCAAAGAGCCTTGGGTACAAATTCTAGCCAATAACCTTTAGCCTTGTCCAAGCTGGTTTTCAAAGTTCGCTTGATTATTTTGTTGATGGCTTCAACTTGTCCATTAGACTGGGGATGAGCTGGGGAGGCAAAACATAAGTTGATGTTGAACTTAAAGCAGAACATCCTGAACTTATTGTTGTCGAACTGTCGCCCGTTGTCAGTGACTATCGCATTGGGAATGCCGGATCTGCAAATGATGTTCTTCCATACGAAGTCTTCTATTTTTGCCTCAATAATGGTTGCCAAGGGTTCTACTTCAGCCCACTTTGTGAAGTAGTCAACTGCAACGATTGCATAGCGAACCTTGCCCTTCCCTACAGGCATTGGGCCGATCAAATCAAGTCTCCATTGGGCGAAGGGCCAAGGGCTGATCATAGTAGTGAGCGGTTCGGGAGTGGAGTGAGGAATAATTGCGTAATGTTGACACTTATCACATGAGCGGGATATTCTGATGCCATCTTGGTGGTGTGTTGGCCAGTAATATCCTTGGCGAAAAGCCTTGTGTGCTAGGGATCGAGATCTAGCATGATCTCCGCAGACTCCTTCATGTATTTCCCGAATGACAGTTTCCGCCTCTGCGGGCATAAGGCATCTTAGGTATGGTAGGTTAAAACCCCACTTGTAGAGTTGGTCATTAATGATCAAGTAACGGGTAGCCTTGTATCGAATCTGCTTAGCTTGGACTTTGTCATTTGGAAGGGTGCCATGAGCAAGGTATCTATAAATCGGGGTAATCCAACTATCCCCCTGTTGTAAGTTGCACACTTCCGCAGCCATGGTGCTTGGTGATGCCAACAATTAGACTTGAATTTTTCTCCCAATCTTGTCTTCCACCGCTGAGGTGAGGCGAGCCAAAGCATCTGCATGATTGTTTGCCGCTTTAGGAATTTGGGTGATCTGGTAGTGGAAGTGTTTGAGCAACAATTGTGTTTGTGCCAGATATGCTGCCATAGAGTTATCCTTAGCTTCAAAGTTGTTAGTGACCTGGTTAACCACCAATTGGGAGTCACTGAAGATATCAATTCGTTTAACCCCAAGGTGTTTGGCCAAACGTAAGCCTGCTAGGAGGGCTTCATATTCGGCCTCATTGTTCGACGCTTTGAATTTGAAACGAAGAGCATACTCTATTGCCACTTTGTCAGGGGTAGTAAGGACTAGTCCTGCTTCACAACCCTGTTGGTTAGACGAGCCATCAACATATAGACTCCATGCTGGGGCTGTTGGTTCTATTTTTCGAGCTTCCGAGGGTAATGAAACCACTTCTTTAGGCTTAGAAACAATGTCAACAGGATATGTGAAGTCAACGATGAAGTCTGCTACTGCTTGGCCTTTCTCAGCTGGCTTTGGTTGGTAGGAGATGTCAAACTCACCCAATGTTATCGCCTATTTGATCATTCGCCCGGAAGTGTCAGGACTTTGGAGTATCTGTCGAAGAGGATGATTGGTAAGCACGATGATGGAGTGTGCTTGGAAGTAAGGGCGAAGTTTTCGAGCAAACATGACCAATGCTAGAGCCAATTTCTCAATGTTGGAGTATCGTGTCTCCGCATCATGTACGGCCTTGTTAGCGTAGTAGACAGGCCGTTCGACATTACCATCATTTCGAATGAGAACCGAACTTATTGCTGAAGCTGATACTGACAGATAGATAATGAGAGTGTCACTAACCTCAGGTTTGGAGAGCAGAGGGGCTTTACTCATGTAGTCTTTGAGGTTCTTGAATGCCTCAGCACATTCATCAGTCCATGTAATGTACTTCTTACTTCTTTTAAGTGCTTTGAAGAAATGAGTACATTTGTCTGTGGCCTTAGAGATGAACCTCGTTAAGGCTGCCACCTTGCCAGTAAGACTTTGGATGTCTTTTGAAGTTACCGGTTCCTTCATGTCGAGGATTGCTTTGATCTTCTCAGGATTAGCCTCAATGGACCTCGTTGGCTTATCATGAAACCTAAGAATTTGCCACAGCTTACGCCGAAGGCACATTTGTTAGGGTTTAACCTCATTCGATACCTCTTCAAAATGGTGAAAGTTTCAGATAGGTTGGTGATGTGTTGGTCAGTATGTTTGCTCTTGACTAGCATATCATCAACGTAAACTTCCATGATCTTCCCAATCTGTTCGGCGAACATTGAATTGACTAGTCTTTGATAAGTTGCTCCTGCATTCTTTAGGCCGAAGGGCATGACTTTATAGCAATATAGTCCCCTTTCAGTAGTGAAGGCTGTGTGTTCTTGGTCCGGAGGGTTCATGAGGATTTGGTTGTATCCTGAGTAAGCATCCATGAAGCTCATAAGTTCACACCCTGCCGTAGAGTCTATAAGTCTGTCTATGAGAGGAAGAGGAAAGGTATCTTTCGGGCATCTTTTGTTTAGGTCGGTGTAATCGACACACATTCTCCACAAGATCTTTTGGAGTAGGAGACTTTCCTCGGTCAGATTCTTCTTAACAAGGACAACATTTGCTACCCATGTTGGATAATTGACTTCGCGGACGAAGCCTATGCCTTTGAGTTTTTCAACTTCTACCTTCATTGCCTCGTACCGTTCATCGTCATAAGATCTTCGCTTCTGTCTCACTGGCTTTGTCTTGGGGTCAATACTTAAGCGATGACAGATAATATCGGGAGAGATGTCTGGCATATCCTCGTATGATCAGGCGAATACCTCAGTGTTCTCTTGTAAAAAAGAGATCAATGCCGACCGAATGGGTGGTGACAAGGTGGTGCCAATCTTTACCATGCGATTCGGATAATCTTTTAAGATAGAGACCTTCTCCAACTCTTCAGCGGGTTGTGTTTGCTGGGTGAAAAAGTCATCTCGAGGATCGTCGGGTTGACTGTTGCCATCGTAAAGATCCAAGTTTGCTTCGTCTGGGCTGGTCTTTATGACTTGGTTATATATAGAAAGGGTTTCCTTGGGCACAGGCAGATGCTGTTGCTTGACCGAAGTGTTGTAACATGATCATGCACTAAGTTGATCTCCTCTGATGTAACCATTGCCATAGGGGGTTGGAAATTTCATAATCAACATATGTGTGGATACCATAGCCTTGAGATCATTGATGCCTGTGAGTCCGAAAATGACATTGTATGCCGTTGGGCAATCAACCACCAAGAAGTTAGTGGTAATGGTAGCTATGTAAGGGCCTGTACCAATGGTGAAAGGTAAGTGTATGCTCCCCAAAGGTTGCACGATATCACTGGAGAAGCTTATCATAGGGGAAATCGAGCGATCGAGCAAGTGTTCAGCTACATTAAGTGCCCTGAAAGCTTCAACAAACATGATATTGACCGAAGCCTCCGTGTCTACCAGGATTCGTCGTACTTCAAAGTTGGCTATGTGAGCTTCCACGATCAGTGGGTCGTTGTGAGGGTAGATGATACCTCTTTCTTCCTCAGGGTAGAAACATATTGGATCCCAGTTAGGCTTTTGATGCTTACCTCCCCTGATTTCTTCCACGTGAAACACTTGGTGACCAGACTTTAAAGCTCGTTCACCATTTTTCATGGCCCTGTTGGAAGATTTAGATATGGGTGTGCCACCACTTATGGAATATATCACATTCACCTAGCGTTGGTTATGGTTACCCCTTGGAGGGTGAATGAGGAATTGATCAATTTTTCCTTCACGTGCCAAAGCTTCAATATGATCACGAAAGATGATACACTTCTCGCGGTTATGGCCGTTATGCTCGTGGTAGCAGCAAAACGTGCCCGTGTTCTTCGTGGGCTTGTAATCCTGGTGCCTCGGCTTTGGCTTCGATATCAGCTGTGCTATGCTGGGGTAAATGGCCACGCATGTGGCGTTCAAAGGTGTGTATGCCTTATACCTCGGGGTAGGGGCTATCCTGACACGTGCTTGACCCACTATGTTGACTGCCTGGGGTCGGGGATTATCATGGCGATACCCTTGGTTATCGCGGTAGTGTCCCTTACTTCTTTTACTAAAATGAGACTGGTGAGGATGGAAATCTTTCCTTTTGCCCTGAGATTGATATGTCTGTTGACTTGGCAAAGTATTAAGTAAGGCAGGGGGAGGCACCGCTGCCGTTTGGAAGGTCGAGGTCATCTTATTTGGTTAAATCTGGCTTCCACTCCCTACTTGTTGATAAGGGGTGACTGTGGGGGGTTTCCCTTGATATGTCATTGCCTTGGCGAAGGCGTGGTTGTAAGCTTGTGCCATCACCTCAGAGTAAGTCTTTCAAGTGTTGGCATTGATCATGTACTTGAAGAAACAATCACGTAGGCTTGCTGTGAAAGCCTTGAGGGCGGTCTTGTCATCTGCCTCAGCGCAGCGAGAATACTCATGGCTGAAGCGACCGGCATACTCTCGTAGTGACTCGTCCAGCTTCTAGCGAATAGTGTACAAGTCATATGCAGAATGCAAGCAATCAGTCTGGAAGATGTGTTGAGAGACAAACAGTTTCCTCAGTTCCTCAAATGAGTCTACTGTCTCAGGTGGAAGACGACAATACCAGTTTAGAGCTCCGCCAGAGAGGGTGGAGGGAAAGAGAAGACATCGCTCTTCGTCAGTGTGCATCCGATATGCCATGGTGGACTCAAAGAGGTTAAGGTGTTCAATTGGGTCCTCCCTTCCAGTATAGAGTTGTAAACCAAGCTTTTGTTTTGTTTTCGCTTGAAGGGGGGTGTCGATGATCCTCATTGTGAGAGGGCTAGGCTTGGGTTGGGTCCAGTCAGGTATCTCGGCCTGACGTTCGGCCTTCAACTTGTTTACTTCCTCAAGGTGCTGTAGGACAATGGGGTCCTAAGTGGAGTCATGTACCACTGGAATTTTCTTTCGTAAGTCTTCATCGTCTCTTGGAAGTAGGAAAGTTTGAGCAAGGGCGTGTGGTTTTTCCTTGGACTCGCCGTACTGACTTCTAGGGCGAGTCTGTCGGAATACCTCAGAGTCCTCTGTACCTTCATGTTCATCTGGGACATGTCGTCAATTCCCTAGATTGGCAACTAGCCTGGGTCGTGGGAGGGGACCGAGTCTTTCAGAAACCCTTGGGTCATTGATCTTCGAGCATATGTGGAGGGGATTCTCTCGACATTGCTTTAGGAAATCTTGGCAGTCACGATAAACGGCTTTTGATCATTCCAACCCTTCTGCAAGGAGGTGTCTTCTTCCACTTCTCCTGCTTCGAGTCGAAGCAGCTGGGTTGAGAGAAGTCTCATGTTGATCAATGTTTTGATGGTTAGCCCGCTTCTAATCAGGGATATATATGTCGAATGAAGGTGACCCTCCTTGTTGGGCGGCACCCAGATGATGGTTGATCTCCACAGGGGTAATGAGTTCTCGTGTTTGAGTACACCTAGTTTCGTGGAGCGTTTCAAAGAGCTTCTCATACTGCTCATGGAGGACCTCATTCTTCATTGCTATCTTGTTGTTCTGAGTTTCTAACTCATCGACTTTAGCTTGAAGAGCAACCCTCTTTCCTTCCTTCTTTCGTTGCTTCGCACTAGGTGCAAGATGGGTGTCATTCTATGTGATGTGGCTTCCTTCGCTCCCCATGTTGGAGAGGGATGCCTGGTCAAAAGAGAATGTACGAATGGTGGAAACCAGCTTTGTGAAGAGAGTGGGAATAAGTGTCGTTCCCACAGACGGCGCCAAATGTTGATGCACAAAATCAGTGAAGACTTTGGTACAACAGAAAGTGTTAAGTTTGTGACATTCGCTAGATTGCTCCGGTCACTAGTGTGGATAAGTATGTAAATGGATAGAAACAGGGAAGCAAACACAAGATGTACGTGGTTCACCCAGACTGGCTACGTCCACAGAGTAGAGGAGTTCTCATTAATTGTGAACAGTTTACACAAGTACATAGGTTCAAGCTCTCCTTTAGTGAGTACAAGTGAATGATTTAGTACAAATGATATTAACTAATATTGTGAGAGAATGATCTCTATTTATAGAAGAGAGTTTCTAGTTTCATTCTGATATTGACATGTGTCGTGTTGTGATTGGCTTCTGATGTTGACAAATGTCGCGCTATGATTGGCTTCTGATGTCGACACGTGTCGCGCTGTGATTGGCCTCCTGGTTGGAGGGAAACTCTTCTGGGTCATTGACGGTATAACGTTGACCGGTGCTCAGTAGTTTCGGGATTGGTCAAGTATGGTACAAACAGAGTGTGCAGTCCAAACTAGTTAAGTACTTAATAGACAACTAGATAAGTTCATGCACTTAAACAGGGATATGTCAGAATCGTCGGCTAATCCTTGTACGCCATAGAGTAATTCAGCTATCTAGGACTTGGAGGGGTGAAAAACAGAAGGGTGAGTGGGCAAAAACAAAAGTTTATAAAATCCATTTATTTTCTGAACATACTAAACCCTCGTCGTAAAACATGTCTAGCTTCCAGAAAATCATACTATGTATATGTATGAAATCAAATGCAAATCAACAGTAAATCCATAAGTATGTCACATCACAATATCTCAACAGTAATATAAGTAAAATTAGATGTCCAATCAATCTATACTAGCACACAAGTCGGAGTCGCCTAATGCAACTTGTACGATTGAACTGATGCTCATCAATCTATGCTAGCACACGAGTCGGAATTGCCTAATGCAACATGTACGATAGGAGCGGGTGTAATCATAATATATGCTCTAGTGCTACAATCACGTGAAGACTGGTTCTATTCGCGGTCACCTATGAGTCGGAGTTGCCTAATGTAACTTGTACGATAGGATTGGCACCTACTTGGATCTGAGGCGAGTGTGTAATGCTCGTACGTCTTCAGGGTAAGTTTCCCCTATATGCGAAACAACTAATAATAATTAATTAATAAGGACATATACGAAAAGGTTAGGAAAAACCCCCATAGTTTGCTCAAACAGAGGGTTTAAATATACCAAAATATTATACTCGACGTCACAGACCCGTACGCATTAACCACTCGCCGGCCAAAGGCCGGACGCACCCTCACACGCGTAGGCACATGCCTGGCAGAGACTGACAGAATACAGGAATATTCTGTCAAACTTGACGGAATATTTCATTAAACAGTTAACAGAACTTAACAATGTTACTTGATGCCGGTAGAATATTCTGTCAACTTTGACGAAATATTCTTCGTCTTCTCCGGTAGAACTCCGCCGTTTGGTTTTGCCAGAAACTGGAAAACTTCGTCGATTTTTGGGAAAAAAAATTCAAATCTTCATATTTTGCTCATTTCTCAACCATTTTAGATGAAATTTATATGGAAATGAATCTCTTGAAGAGTGGAACATGATTGTACCTTTCAAAAGTCCAAAAAGTGGATGGACTTGGCTTGAAAAAGCCTCGAAAGGTTCGGTCTATTTTTCGACTCCTTGAAAACATGTGTTTTCACGTTGGTTCCACTTCAAAACTAGCCTAATGGTCTTAGGGAGTTAACTAGGTGCTTCCACAACCTTCAAAACGTCGTAACTTGGCTAGGATCACGTCGGAGCAAACTCGTCCGAGTTGAAGCTTCCGAGTTGGTGAGTCAAAACTCATCCATTTGAGAATTAGTTGGTACGACAGGGTGGGTTCAAAATGAGTGTGATGGTGATGTTTTTAAGCTCAATTTACAAGCTTTGATGCGTGCTCTTAGTGGTTGCAAAAAAGAGAAAGTCACGGTGAGGAGAGAAGAGGAAGAGGATGAGAGAGGGGAAAAGTGATTTTTGATTGGTCCAAAAAGAAGATGAGAGAGAGATCTGATTGGGTGAGGGGAAATGGGAAAAAAAATTGATTGGTTGGTGAGTGAAATGGGGAACTCAGGACAAATTTTTAAAGAGGAAAAAGAGATAGGGTTGTACAATTGAAATCCGATTACATCTTATGTACCTTATCAAAAACAGTAGTTTCCTACACTAATAGACTAGCACACACGCGTGTACAAATCTACCTGTTGTTAACGTATTTTAATTAAGCTTAACTTTTTCGTTACAAGGCTTACTCGAGTTTAACTCGCGCTCACTCGTTCGTATCAACGAGTACTAATTAATTACAATAACGAGAAAATAATTAAAAGCTGAACAACTACGTCCATGTCACTTTGCCAACAAGGGCATAAATGTCATATTACACACTTGGGGAGAAAATTACATAGAAATTTAGGGACGGGTCGTCACAATCTACCCCCTTTAAGAAAATTTCGTCCTCGAAATTTCAACACTACTAAAGATCATAGTCAAAGAACATAGAGATCTCGCATACGCTCTTTTGTCTCCCAAGTAGCTTCCTCAACAGAGTGGTTTTTCCACAAGACTTTCACCGTACGAACGGTTTTGTTCCTGAGAACTTTATCTTTCCAATTAAGAATCGTCATTGGAACCTCATCATAAGTCAAATCTGGGTTAATCTCTAACGGTTGAGGAGGAATCACATGTGACGGATCAGAGACGTATCTCTGTAGCATGGACACATGAAACACATTATGCACCCTTGTCAACTCTAGAGGTAGATCCCCTAGCTCGGCGACTTGGAGGACTCCTACTACATGGTTTGTATCGCGCTTGACTAAGCCTGAAACTACAAGTACGCTTCAAGTGAAATTGATACATTACCTTGTGCATCTCCACCAGTTAAAGATACCACCCCTGGATGGAGGAAGAGTACTTCCAGAGAAGATGCCACATCTACCTACGAGACAGATAAGGCAAGTCAAGACAATACCACACTCCGGTACTTAGAAGTTTCGTGATTACGAGATCATTCTCCCACAATATTTCCTAATGTCATTTGTACTAAATCATTCACTTGTACTCACTAAAAGAGAGCTTGAACCTATGTACTTGTGTAAACCCTTCACAATTAATGAGAACTCCTCTATTTCGTGGACGTAGCCAATATGGGTGAACCACGTACATCTGGTGTTTGCTTTCCTATCTCTATCCATTTATATACTTATCCACACTAATGACCGGAGCAATCTAGCGAAGATCACAAAAAACGACCATTTTCGCTACCTAGGATCTATCTTGCAAGAGAACGGAGAATTAGATGGAGATCTCAACCATAGAATACAAGCTGGATGGATGAAGTGTAAGAGTGCATCCAGCGTGTTGTGTGACCGTCGTAGGTCACTGAAGCTCAAGGGAAAATTTTTATAGGACGGAAATAAGGCCAGCGATGTTGTATGGCACAGAATGTTGGGCGGTGAAGCATCAACACGTACACAAAATGGGTGTAGCGGAGATAAGGATGCTTCGTGTGATGTGTGGGCACACGAGAAAGGATAAGATTGTGAATGAGGATATCCGGGTAAAGTAGGAGTAGTCGAAGTTGAAGGAAAGATGAGAGAAAATCGGTTACGGTGGTTTGGACATGTGCAAAGAAGGCCTACTGACGTTCCGGTTCGAAGATGTGACTACGGAACAGGGGTTCGGGGCCGAAGGGGTAGAGGAAGACCTAGGAAAACTTTGGAAGAGACCCTAAGAAAAGACTTAGAGTACTTGGATCTAACGGAGGACATGACACAAAACCGAGCGCAATGGCGTTCTAGGATTCATATAGCCGACCCCACTTAGTAGGAAAAGGCTTTGTTGTTGTTGATGAGATTTGTAAGTATTGTGATATTAAGCACATTAAGTTAACAGAGTCAATTTGTATCTTTTTATACGACATATTTATGCATGGATAATGCTAGGAGACCAAAATTTTAAATTAAATTTGCAAACAAAATGATGTGTTATCAAGAAACAAGTAAATAGACGCTTAATCAAGAATCCAACAATCTACCACCATATCATTTGGTTTAAAAAATTTAGTCTCCCTAACATTACCCTTTGTGCTAAGTATGTAACACTTTTTTTCAAACCTGTCATCTACAAGATTCAAACTTTTACTTACAAATAAAAATGAATATTACTATACTATTGTACTAAATAGGTAACCCTTGTTTGAGTGGGAGCTTCTATGGCTTATTTTAAGGTTTTATTTTAATTTTTAATTTTATTCAAATAACGGGGACGATTTGAATTTCAGCACATCATCACACAACATGAATTGTAAAATCTAGTTTTGATCAAACATATGCTCTTTCAAGGGAGGAAAAAGAAAGTCATATATGCATTAGGAGATTAGTCTCAATTTCCTGTGAACGATTCATTCTTCAACTATATATATTCATGCGTTACATGAAATCACATTTAACGGAGGATCGAATAATTCATACCAATTACCAAATACAGACAGACTCAATGAGATCACTGTTATATTTCTAAGCAGGAACTGCAATAGAGCAAGCCATTTGGTTACTTTCAAGGCCTGCAAGAAGCAATCTTCGGGGCTGAGGCTGCCTAGTTCTAAACCTTTCTGTGAGCTAATCTGTACACAGTTTGTGTATATCAACTTAGAATGCCGTCTTTTAAACACAATGCCAGTTCGTGTTTCAATTGGAGCATCTTTCCACGCGCCATCTGCAATTAGTGAGATCAAGGAGATACGTTAGTTATACTAGATGCCAGCGCATTATCCCCGGTAAAAAGATCTAGAGGAGATGACAGACCAAGTATTACAAGATGACAACTTTTTTAAACATCTTAAGTTCTTAATTCAACTACGAAGACCATGACTCCACAGTCCACAGTCTGATTTCTAGGGAGTTTAAAACTTAAATCCCTGTTGGATGAGCCTGAGACTGAGGGTTTTCCTCACGAGGTCTATTGAGTGACACGCACTGAAAAGTGTATCAACCCATTATATTCAGCCAGCCACCTGTATATTATTGTGGAAGTGATCTAGTAGCTAGCTAGATATTATACTCAAAACATATGCTGCATGATAAGTTTATAGCTACGTACTACAACCAAAGGCAAAATCAACAATATGCAACACAATGTCTAGATTACATTATGCAAATAATTGCACAAAACTCGACAATAAATTTTACATAGATAGAAGGAAAACTTGCCCTTCGGGTGACTTGGATTTTTCTTTGGGCATCGTTGATTTGGGTCTCAATTGCTTCTTCCACTCGCATGAGAAGCTTTCTGTGTGATGCTTCTGCAAGTGAAACAAAATCAAAAGAGTGTACCAGGATTGGAATGTTATTTGTTTGCAATGAGAGTACAAACACTTTTAGCTCATCTAAAAAGGCCTTTCACGGTACGGTCTGGGGTTCACGTCAATGATTTTTGCTGTATAACACAATGCAGCCATGAAAACAGAGTATCTAGCTGCTTATTTAGTTCATCATCATATCAAGAAATGCTGGATTTGTGGCCATGTTATTGCATGTAGTCTATATAAGCATAAGATGCATGGAACTTTAATGCATGTAGTCAGCATTCATTGACTACTGTGACTACGGAGATGTCACCATATTCAACTATCATCGGGAAGCTTGTATATCCATTATTTAGATTATTGAAAGTATAATTGATAGGCAGAATCACGATGGACATGATATAACACCTTTACAAGCACATTTCCATAATGAATTGACACATGAAAATAATAAAGAGATAATAAATGTAAAGAAGCTGCCATACTTTGCTTATCAACAGTTCCCTTAAACTCTGTCTGGTACACTTCCAGCCCTTCAAGTGTGCTCTTGCATTCCTGAAGATGCTGATTGACTTGTTCCTTGAACTTGTCATAAATCACTTTCAGTTGTTCTTGTTGCTCTGCATAAAAAAAAGGTGGGGTTTCAGGCATAGCTTCAATGAGAAAAAATTCCAATTCCGGGCACATGCGGGCTAAATTGATTATATACGTAGTGATATCCATAAAGCCCTCCCTACAAGAAGAAAATATGGAGTGCAAAAATTTCAACAAAAAAAATACTCAGTATAGCTCATTAATTTCCAATATATTAAATGTTGAAAGCTAGACCATCCAATCTAATACCAATAGCCAATAAATGGATAAAAGTAAATTAAATTATTGTGATGCAACGGTTATAATGTCCGATGTGAGAATCTTTATTCTCAACACAAACCCTCATGTGCAAACTAATTGGGTCAAACAAGTGGTTTAACATATTAGGTGAAGTTGAACACATGTGGCCAAATTGGACATGGGACAAGATGAATTGCCGTTTTGATACCATGTTAAGTTGGAGCTTCCAACCAAAACCAGTTACCAATGGATAGGGAGGCCTAGGATTTTACATATTACGATGAAAGGCCTAGAATGTTTGATGCCAGACTTCATATTCTCAACATAAGCAATTTAAAACATGTAAAATTAAAACAAGTGAGCACTGTTTCCTATTATGGTATTGGTATATCATATAGTCTTATAGCCAAACAAACAACCTCACGACTTAGGGGATAAAAGGAACAAATTTCCTGGTAAAACTTGCAAAATCACCCAATGCAGGCGAGTTTTGCAGAAAAACCAGCAAATTTAATTTGAGGAAATAATCACAAAATTGAAACCACTAAAGAAAGGGTGATTATGATAAATGAAATAAGTGATTATCAAGATATCTAAATATAACTCTTTTCACATGTCATATCTGTGTGCAACAGGAGTGTGTACGGTTCATCTTGGTCAGAAAATTGTCAACCACCCTTAAACAGAAAAGTGAAAGGATATAAATATTTGGAGATAGAAAAATAATTTTAATATTAGTTACTTATTAGATTCAAAAGGTAAAAGGTCGTACCCAGTGCACAAGGCTCCCTATTAGTTACTTATTAGATTCAAATTAATTAATTCCAAACATAATAATAATCAATTGAAAGTATCAGAAATACAACTTTTAGTACCTTCAAACCTTGTTTCCAGCCTTTTTTTCTTTGATTTACTGAGGTTTGTATGCTTTCCTCTGAAAATCATCCAAAACAACTTAGAGCTTGTTGAAATTAATAGGGAAACCTCAAACGTCTCAGTTGAGAGTACCTACATGTCTGTTTGAATCTGAGACTCAATGGTTTGCAGCTGCATATGTACCTCCGCGGCAACAGATACCAAAATTTCAGTGGATTTCCTATTAGTTGCAGACTTCATTTTGGTTTTAAGTTTTACTAATTCCAATGCAAACAATTCAACAGCCCTGAAACATTGTCAAATACAACACATACATCACAAACGCATAGCAAACATAGAAAGCTAGTATATATACTGCACCAATTCACATATGACAACACAAAGAACAGAGAGAATAAAAACCTAGCCAGTCCATCCACTTGATTATGCTCTGAAGGTTCCTCTATCCAGTTGTCTTCTTCAGTCCCTGCAACATGAAAATATTATTGCAGATTAAGAGCGGGTGAGGTAGCTGAAATATTTAACTGAATAAATGTGGTGCTTTGTGGGCTGCAAAGCCTTTCATCTCAAAAAGTTTGAATTTAGTTTTTCAGCAGTACTAGTTTCTGGAGCAAAGCAAATGTATCTATTTCTAAGAAACCTACACAACAGTTAGGTAAACGAAGTGGCTATCATTCTTCCATGTGGGGCAGGGGGAAATAAACATATCCAGCTTCTTACATCATACAACATACAATTAAAATCAGAAGATGCTTAACCAATCAAGCAAAATTAACTTCAGCAGTTAATGTTTTTTCAAAAATGCATTTATCCTACGGTTCAGATAAGGGTCTGGGTGAACATACAGTCATGTCCTTGGATAATAGGAGAACCTTCTCCACAACTCCTCAAGTCCCCCTCTTCAGATGGTGACGAAAGAAGGCCTTCTTCTGCCGCATTTTCTTCCATGTCAGGTGTTGTTTTTCTCAATGGCGAATCCTGGAGTTCCTCTACAGAATCCTGAAGTTCATTAAGGAAATACAGAAGGCAGAAACAAAATACTTAACAGAGAGTAGTACACTGCGAAAGTATCTGATCAGAACCATTCAATAACAAAGGATACAAAAGATTTTGTTTGTTCATTATCACAACAATCTTGTTTTGGAGTCCAGAAAGTACTGAAACTTCGAATATCTCCGACACTAAATCTCCTCTCTGTTACAGCAGGACTACTAGCATCTACCATTTGGTCTGAGTTTGGGATTGAGCTAAGGGAAGAAGTTGACACGGGTGTTTTAATTCCAAATTCGGGACTTAGATCATCTTCTTCTGGATTGGCAGCTTTCCTCAAGTTTGGATTGCCATTGTCTTCCTCGTGGTCTTTATTTGCTGGAGTGAAAAAACCCGCCTTAAATTTCTTGTATTGGAGTGGTGATTGGTAGACTTCCTGCTCTTGAATATTTTTTTCCAGTTCCTGATATTCTCTTTTATTCTCATGTAGGTAACCATGAAAATCTCCTATTTTCTTGCCTACAGAACTTGTTTGCTTAGCAGATGATTGTGGCTCACTCCTATTAATCTCTTTCTGAGTCTTGGTTGGTTTACCCTTTTCAGGAAGGCAGATCCCATGCGACTCAGTTCTGAAACTTTTGACCTCGCTCTTCTTCCGCATAGACATTGAGGATCCACCACCAGAAGAGCCATGAAGCTTCCCATAACATTCTTGTTCAAAGGAAAATATGTTGTTGTCTTGATGTTTCAGTTTGTAAACAGAGGATGGACCATTTTTTGCACTTGTCTGCTGTTTTTTGGTTGGACCTCTCTTTTGGCTCAAAGAACGAGTCACAGGTCTCCTTACAATATTATCAGGACTTTCAGATTCCATTTCTATAGTATCTGAATTCTGTCGGGGTTTGATAAATGCATCACCCTTCTCATCATATTTTTGCTCTGGTATATCAGAGTTATTGTTAGGCTTGACAACTGTGGCACCCATTTGATCAAATTCCGGCTGTGGATTTAAATTATTATCAGCAACCTCAGGAGGCTGAGATTTGGAATGCTGACCATCAGGCGAAGAAACAGTTCCCAATATCTCCCAAAGCTTTTTTCTGAGAGTTTCAGTTCTCCTGCCTTCTGTTGCATCTGTTTTATCCACTATCACATCCTTATCCGTTGCATCTGTTTTATTAACTAGTGTATCCTTATCCGTCATTACGACTTCCTGTGCAGTCGCAAATGTGAAATCCTGAAGTTCCACTGATCCATCCTTCACTCTCCTCTTTCTGTAGCTAACTCCATCAAAGTTCTTCTGCTTCTTACCATCAGACTGGAATAACGATGTCTGGTTTGCGGAAAACGGAACAGAACATGTAACAGGTGCATTCCTTGTTCCATCCTGTTTGTACTCCTTCCCACTACCAGATGGCAAATCAGAAGACTGTTTTGCATGAAGAACGGCATCTGTAGTATGCATTTTCTGGTGGAATGATGCAGTACTAATACATGGGGAATTCACCTGCTCTGGATCCGTAGCTTGTTTTGTTTTCTTGGCAGCTGTGACTTCTTGCTCCTTGCTTATTTCCTCTGTGGTATTGCCTAAGTTATATGTCACCCTTTCTGCATTTGGCACCACAGCCTCACCTTCCTTGGTGACTCCAGACGTTTTCTTGGTTGATGGATCTACCACAACTCCAATTGATATCTTTCTCGATTGACTAGATGGATGATTAATGCTTCCAAAACTCCTACAATTGCTTGTTTGGTCCTGAAACATATTTGGTGAGGGATTAAGCATATAAGTTTTGTTTGTTTTCAATACTGACTGAAACTTCCTAGTATTCATGTTCTTTGGGGATAGTCCCAATTCCACTCTACCATCTTGTTTCCTTTATATATTGAGATGAATATAAATCCAATAGACCATCAAGCAAAAGGGGAAAGACATATAGGTGGAACAACATTCAGATTGCAGAAATCTGGAATATCTTAACAACTAAGTTATGCACAACCAGATGCAAATAATTTACTAAACAAAGTAAAACCAAAATGCTATCTATGGGTCTTATGCCTGACGACACAGATGTTAACAATTAACAGATGAGTAATCATGAGTAAACGATAGCATATATATAATGAGCTTCGTAAAAGCTTATGCACCAAGTACCAAATAAGAAGATGAACACTGAAAAGTTAATTGGAAATTTTCAAGAAACTCAGTCATTAGCTATAAACTAGAACATATTAAAATGTTAGTGCTTACATCTCGTAAGTATTGCCGTGTATCCACCTCCATTGTTTGAGAACAAAGAAGCAGCAAAACTGCAGTTGTGACCTGGACAGTAGACTAAGCAATTTAGCTCAAAAAACAAACAGAGTTGCATAAGAGGAGGGGCAGGGCAAGGCAGAGAGAAAGCTAATATTATTTGCTGAGGAAGAAAAAAAAATGTGAAATGAAGTTAATAGAAACTCAATATCATGATAATTCATTTCAGATCAGACACAGACCACCAAGATGGATGCGTAATTTTTTCATATTATTTGGGAACACACACAGGATAATTAAATTAAGTAGGGATTTACTATTACTTCATCATGATTTCTTATCCTAACTAAACATAGTTTGTTACACACAAGATAAAGCTAGGACTGTGAGAACATTGGAGGAGAACCTACGAATTCGAATACGCCATCCAACACGAAAAGAATCAGTAAATGGTAATAATCCCCAATAATCATCAGTAAATCATTTCATTACTTCTGAATTAGACGATGATGATACGACATAAACCCTAATTCACCGAAAATTAAGTTTCAGGCGCTCACAACCTTGAAGAATTTAACATTTTAGAATCTGAATCCCAGAGCTCAGATGACATATCATACCACACATGGAAAATGTACGAATGTGCGAAATTCAAAAAATGAAATTAAACAAGTGAAAACCGGAGTTCAAAATCTGATAACCAGAAAATACATGGAAGAAAAAGAAATTTACAAAATAGCGAAACAGCTAACAATTCATGGTAAATAGCTTACTGCTTGTGCAGCGTTGATGATTGCTGACCTCAATTAATTCTATTTTCAAAATCAATTTTTCTGCCGACGGCGAATCTGAGCGTGTGTGTGTGTGAGAGAGAGAGAGATGCACAGTTTGAATATGTATGAAAATACAAGGCGGGAAAT
The DNA here is from genome assembly GCF_042453785.1 of Malus domestica. NCBI lineage: Eukaryota > Viridiplantae > Streptophyta > Magnoliopsida > Rosales > Rosaceae > Malus > Malus domestica. Next base: position 34,610,437 of record NC_091677.1, read on the forward strand.
ACATGTGAGTTTTCTCATGGCTGGGGGTGTAATGCGCACGCACTTTCAAGTCAGTTGACGATAGTGCCCCGTGCTCTTTATGGATAATAGGTCTGTTGGGTTTCGATATTGGGCTATCTGTAGCTTCTCCATTTTAAATAGAGTTCCAAACTATTATAAAAATTCAGGAGAGGGGGGAGTTTCAAATAGCATATGTGTAAAAATCTAACACTTTATTCATTAGGATATTGAACCACATGTTGTTTTATTTTGTTATATTAGCCACCGTTAGGGTTCGAACCACGTCATTGTCCAAGAGCTCAACATCTTTTCACCACTGTGGTAAAGTGCCACTTGCAAAAAAACTAACTGACCCTTTTTTTTACACGTTTATTACTTGAGAAGTGTTGAGATGGGCTGTAATTTTTCTTTAGAGCAATTCCAGTGTGTAAAGGCTCCCCATGGCAATAGGTAATTCGATCCCCTCAAGTGAATAGTAATTGCTTTTAATAAATAGTAATTGCATCTCCATTCTTAAACTGAATAGTCCAAGCAATTCATATTAAAATATTAGTATTTTTTATTTAATAAAATAATTTTATTAGTAATTTCAGATCAGATTTTTAACCGATCTCGTCACGCCACGTGTCATTATCCGAAAGTACAATTTTTGGTGATAGATTTCGATAATATTTTTATCCAATTTTGTCGTGCCACGTGTTGTTACCTGTTTAGAATCATTGAGGATAGATTTTCAATAGATTTTTAACCAATCTCGTCGTCCCACGTGTCACTGTCTATTTAGAATCTTTGAGAAGAGATTTTGATAAGATTTTTAATTTTATTTGGGTTGTTTTTTAAATTCATTTAGTGTGTTTATTTGGTGTATTCTTTATGAGGTTTATTTGGTGTGTTTATGTAACTTTATTTGGTTTGTTTATGTTGTTTGAATAAAGATGCTCTTAGTTTAAATAAAGTACCAAATTAAATAAAGATACTCTTAGTTTAAATAAAGTACTACATTAAATAAATAGGAAATTACATAAAGTACTAAATTAAATAAATACAAAATTACATAAAGTACCAAATTAAATAATACGAAATTACAACTCAAAGTGAATGGAAAATTATGGGTTCTAATTTTACAAAAATTCCCTAGTCATCACCAAACCAATTTGTGGTGCTAGGATCATCTCCACTTGCTCCCTTGTCTCTTGCAAGCCTCCTTCACACCCCGTCCCCTTTCTCCGAATTCCAAATATTTAGAATTCAGAAAAATTTCTTCTACTGGCATGTTTATAATGTCACGATCTTTGTTGAGCCCTTCTTTCTTCTCTACGCATCTCCCTTTCTTGCCTAAGTAGCTCTTTCTCTCATTAGCTTGAAATACTCTCAGTAGCTGCAGCTTTTGCCTCATCTTTAGGCTTATCAACCTCAAATTTAGCCACTTCCCTCGCCAAAGTCAATTTTCCTTGGCGAGCAAGTTCTTCCATATATTTTGCATAATCATTCATGGAAGAACTCCTTTTTTTCTTTGAAGCCTTCTTACCTTGAGGCCTGAGTAGATAATTGGTCTCCCCAACACTTCTTCAGGGGTCACTCCTGGCACTTGTTCTGTGTCACTTTCATAAACATGCGAGTCGTGATCTGGCATAGAGTGTAGATGGGTGATGTTCATAACAACTTCTGGATCGACAGACACAACTTTGTATTTGGGACAATCTTTAACAATATTCCAACATTCTCACCAATTGAATGAGTTGTTTTGTTTTTGGCATGGTAGCAAGTTTGTGCTTGAAGTTTAATGTAAATTTGGGTATAATACAAACAAATAAATAATATATTGTAACTTGATCAAAGTAATTTTCGCCACTTCAAATATTAGTACTAGATTGTGCTAAGGCGTCTCTCCAACAAGTAAATGATTGGTTGAGTATTCTCCAACGACTTGTGAGAGATTGTTCCGTTCTTTTGCCGTCAGTCTTCTCGAGAAAAAAGGAATGAATATTCTTCCACATTTCTTACAACTTCATCTCATTACCCTTAATCGGATCATGAATAGCTTGAATGACATGCCTGACCCTGATATTCCCTAAACACTAGGGTAGGCAGGTGTTAGCCAACACCTGAAGGTGACGAAGCCATATTAGAATGCATGAGAACAAGAAATAAATAAGACTTATAAATTTAAATATAATGAATATGCATTTAAGGAACGTGTTCAGAGCATACAACTAACTAGAACACTAAAAAGAAAGAATATAAAATTCAATGAACAAGAGGATGGGTCCTACACCGAGAGGACTCGAAAATACTGATGCAGAAGTGCCTTGACGCTGGTATCGTACGCCTCAAATCTAAATCTTGAGGGGGCGTAAAACAAATATGAGTGGACCAAGTTATTGTAAACACGGAAATTCCTGTAACAAATGAGACAAGAACACGTGTACAAAATAATATTTTGTATTAATGATTTAGAGGTTACAATCTCTTCTACAAATTTAGCCTCTGATTCGATCTCCTTAAGGTGTTGATTTGTGGATGTGCGATTGATCCAAGGGCCGTCGAGGCTTGATCTTGGATGAACGACTGGAAGTTTCTTCAAGGGCCGTTGGGGCTTAATCTTGAAGGTCGAGGGAACAGATCTTCAAGGGGCTTTTGGGCTTGATCTTGAAGAACTGTTGATGAACGGATCTTCAAAGGTCTTTGGGGCTTGATCCTGATGAACAGTTGGATGTGTGGATTTGTTAATGTTGTTGATCAAAAAGGTCGTTAAGGCTTGATCTTAGGATGAACAGATGATGAACGATGAAAACTTTCTTCAAGGGCCGTCGGGGCTTGATCTTGAAGGAGGATTTGACGAAGAACGAAGAGAGCTTTCTTGATCTTTCGGGATTCACTTGGGAACTTTAGAGTTTCAAAGCTTCAAGGTTTTGGTGTAATGTGAATTGGTTATGAATTGGTCCCCCCTAAAATGAATGAAATGGCTTCTATTTATAGAATTTTCCAAAGCCTAATTTTGAATATAATATTCAGATGAAATAAATCGTTTCTGCCAGGTGTTGACACGTGTCCTGTTTGATGACTTTTCCGATTTATTTTGATTTTTCATTTAGTCACACGCTACGTGTAAAATTTATGTGACACGTGAGCGTTGAAATTGTAACTATTGGTCAACATTTATTTCGCCAAAATTTCGATGTCTACAAATGCCCCCACTTCAAGGCGCGTCGTATACATGTGCTTGTCACGTGTAGGAGATGTGTTTTGAAGTCCCTTAATGTAGATGTCGATCCAAGGGCCATCGAGGCTTGATATTGAACTGGGTTGGAGATTTCTTCAAGGACTGTTGAGACTTGATCTTGAATTGGGCTGGAAGTTTCTTCAAGGGCCGTTGAGGCTTGTTCTTGAACTTTGTTTGAAATTTCTTCAAGGGTCATTGAGGCTTGATCTTGAAGATTGAAATTGGACCACAAGGAGCTTCACATGGTAGATGATCTTTGGCTTTGGTAGTGGATGAATTGGCACGTATTTTGCTGCGCTTGTTGACTTTCCACAACTTTGATCTTGAACTGGGTTAGAGGATTTTCTGGTTTCCTCCAATTATTGACTTTCCACAAGCTTATTCTTGAACTGGGTTAGAGGATTTTCTGGTTTCCTCTAATTGTTGACTTTCCACAGCTTATTCTTGAACTGGGTTGAAGGACTTTCTGGCTTCCTCCGATTGTTGACTTTCCACAGGTTATTCTTGAACTGGGTTGGAGGATTTTCTGGTTTCCTCCAAAGGTTTGAACTTACTCTTTTTTTATGTGGAGCTGGATTTGATTCAAGGTTGATGGACACTTAATTTTGAATCGTACTTGTGATTTCTTCAAGGGTCGTCGATGCTTGATCTTGAATTGGGTTGGAAGCTTCTTCAAGGGCCGTTGAGGCTTGATCTTGAAGGTTGATTCGAACACATGGAAAACAGGCACGAGGTGAATGTGATGGCCTGTTTCTTTGTTCAATCTTTCTAATTCACACCTAAGCAGTTTGGTCAACGGTATGATCTTCAGGAGTGGTAAGCGTTTCTTCCAGTTGGTGACTTGATCTTTAAGGATTTGATTCAAGGGTGGTGAATCGGCAAATGCAGCTCACAACGCCTAGCGAGTCGACCCAAGAATTTGAGGGTCAAAACAAGTTCACTAAACCCAGAGTGATTGCAACCCTGATGATATGAGATACTTTTGATTTTGAAGAAGTAGCAGATGAATCGGCACGTGCTTTGTTGTGCTTGTCTCCATATGTTTCAACGTATCATTTTCCCTTGCCTTATCTGTTCTTTGGGCAGATGTGGTATCTTCTCTGGAAGCATAAGATGTTGAAACAATGGGTAATTCGAGAGCAGTGACAGGTAAGCAATCAGGGAAGGGTTCCAAGCAGTCGATTCCTGACTGGGAGTTTGAGTGGAGGTTCCGACATATTGCTTTCTTTATCCTTGTCTTTGCAGGTAAGAACAAGGACAAAGAAAAGGACATGAAGATTGCATGATATGAGATACTCTTGCTTTCTACCCTGATGATATGAGATACTTTTGCTTTTGGTGTCATTTGTTTGCAGAGGTATTCCCGGAGAGGAAGAAAACTGAGTATTTCAAGAGGCTCTGCTGGGAGTGTACTCTCGGAGGTGAGGAATAGTTAGGCATTTTGCCAGGTCTGCCTTGCTATGGACGATGAAGGTCGACATATATAGGAATTTCTCAACAACCAGTAGTGACACTATTCCTTTACTCTTGTCGGCAACCATTGGGTAATTGAAACAGTAAGATTCATGCGTTTTTTACTTTGTCAGAAATCTTTGCCCGTGCTTTCTGCAAAGTTGAGGTTACGTGTGAAGGAAGTGGACAAGTCTGGAAAAGTCGATCTTTTGAAATTTGGAGATCGGCCCGTGGTTTTTTAGCAGACCCGACTTTTGAGAAAGGATATCCCTTCGATTTCTGAGCAAGCGCCTTTTCGATTTTTGAACTGATGGCCTTGTCGCCTCTTCGATTTTTGAACAAACAGCCCGGCTTTTGAAATTCGGGGAAAGGTGCCTCTTTGCTTTCTGAACGACCACATTGCCTCTTCGATTTCTAAACAGGCCCTGTTGCCTCTTCTTTTTATAGAGGCATGAATTGTGTTAAAAAACATACTTAGAGAGTTTCTACCTGTTAGGAATTTCCCTCATTTTGTATTTTTAAGAATTTGACTTACACGACCTCTTCTTCTTTCATCATTTTTGCAAATGGCTTGCCCATCTGATCGTCGTCTTGATTTGAATGTTGGGGAAGATGTTGATATGTCTTCTCCAGGCAACATATGACGCCCGTCCTTCTTATCCGCCAGCGGTCCTCTTACATTTTGGGACTCTGTGATGAAGAATGACATAACCGCTACGGTGGTAGCTAGAAATCTTCTTACCCCTAAAGACAATAGGATCATTTCCAAGCGGTCTGATGAGCTGGCTGTTCAGGACTCTCTGGCTTTCAGTGTTCAGTGTGCGAGCTCTGCATCAAATATGGGCCAATGCTTTCTTGCTCGAACTCGTCAAGTCGAGTCACTGATGGCTGAGGTGGCGAGTCTTAAGCAAGAGATTAGAGAGCCTAAGCATGAAAACAGAGAGTTGCATATGCTTGCCAATAGTTACTCAACGAGCATGAAAAGAAAGCTCGACTAGCTGTAGGAATCTAAAGGTCGGATTCCGAGTGACCATCAGACATTTATGGCTTTACTCCAAAGGCATCTACTGCCTTCGTCCTCCAGAGCTCTACCAAGTGTTGAGGCTGCAAATAATCAACTTCTGGTGCCTCCCCCTTTGGAGCTTCGTCGAGTACTGAGGCGCCATCTGATCAACCTTTGTGAAGGCTCCCTCCTATTTGCTCTATTTTTTTTTTGTCTCATGTAAAATGTACATTTATGTAAATTTTTAGAGAAATCAATAAATGAGCTTTATCTCATTTAGTGCTATATATATGTATATTTTTTTTTGTTGGTGCCTGAGCACCTTTTTTTAATTTTTTATATATATATATATAGCACCATTGTTTTATATATTATTTCTCTTCCTTTTGGTGCTGTACCACCCCTTCTTTTTCTGTCACATGGTGCCGTGCACCCTTCTTTTTTTAATTTTTTTTAATATATATATAGCACCATAGCTTTCCTTAGCAGACTTCCCAATCTCCATTTTTTATCTCTTGAACTCTGGGCATAAAAGGCTTTGGGTAGGGCTCGGTGAAAAAGAGGAAGTAGTTTTCCTGATCTTGCTCATGGGTTGGTGAACAAAGAGGAGGAGGAGGGTGGCAGTGAACTCAGCAACGAAATCATTCAATCTAAAAAAATACAACTAAAGCCGCATGTCCTTGTTTTTCCCCAAATATGCTGCTTGCAGGTTGTTAAAGCTTTTCCCAGCTTTAACAAAAGATTTATGTGCAGGCTGCTGCATGTGTGAGCATCATCATTCATTGCATGTGCTCTGTAATGTTGATCATTTTTTTTTTTCAATTTCTGGTGTGTATAAGTAAGCCTTCCTGTAAGGCTTTTAGACAGGTATTCGATCCTTATTCCATTCCCATCAGCTTGAGAGTTTTAACCTATCAAGTATAGTTCTGTCTATTTGCACCGAAGCTTGCTGCTTCATATTTGTGCATGTTCGCTTACTTCTCTGGACACTACAACTGCACAACCATTTCACAGCCAATTGTGCAGCCACTGCATTCTCGCTACCTTTTGTGAAGCCTTTACTCTGTGAAGCCTATTCGCGTATATATATTTGCACGGCACTATCACCATGTTCGTGTATATAAAATAATACATATATATATATATATATATATATATATATATATATATATATATATATGGAAGGTGCACGGCACCATCACCATGTTCATATATATATATATATATAATGTCTATTTATATATAATATGTGTACCCCTCTGATTGATTTTTTTTTTTGTAGTGCTGGAGGATTGCACCGTCACTGCACAACCATTGCATAGCTGCTGCATTCTTGCTACCTGGGGTTTGTTGCAGTGCGTCATTTATCGCATGGTGTTGTGTAAAAGACTGCAACGGGGTTTCGCTGCCGTGTGGTGCTGTGCAAGAGACTGTAGAGGGACTTCGTTGTGTAATGCCTTTTGTTCACAATCTTTTTCCCTTGGTGGTGCGCTACCGTGTGGAGCTGTGCAATAGACTGCAGCGAGTTTATGCTGTGTAATGCCTTTTGGTCACAACTTTCCTCAGTGGTGACGTTGATGTGCCTCTTGCCGCCGCTTGGAATGACTGTCTTGTAATTGCCCTCTTTGCCGTATTGCTCAAGTTTTGTGGCTGATTTTTTTTTTTTTGAGGTCATGGTATTTTTTAAGTTCTTTAAGAGCAGCACCATCACCATTCTTGCGAAGGCAGGCGATTCGCAAGATAGAGGAACGACGTTAAAGCTCTACGAGCCACTGACTGGTCTTAAGACGCTTGCTCTTCCCGCAAAAGATAACTCCATGCTTATTAAGTCGTGGTCTTCCGAAGTATCTTGGGAGGTGGTAAATTCTGTTCAACCAGATACAAAGAATAAGGCGTGCATCTCGAGGATTCTTATCTTGAATCCTTCACACCATGCTGGTGACAATCATTCGACCTCGTTTAAGCTTCTTGGTGATCACATCCGCAGCGGAGCTATGGCTTGGAATGGTACTCTGTTGACTGTTGGAGAGGCCGTTTTTGATGAGTTTTATTGGGAGTGGCTTGAAGATGTCTTAAGCCGATCTAAAGATGTGCTTACTAACGTGGGCCTTTACCACGCTGTGTACGCATCTTTGTTTAGTTATGATCGTCATCCTTCTGTCATTCGTGCGTTCTTTGAGCGTTGGTGTTCAGTTACTAACACACTTCACACGGCGCAAGGGGAGATGTCAATTTCACTTTGGGATCTTCACAGGATAGGAGGCTTGCCGATCCAAGGTAAGTTTTACGACGAGGTCGTTCCCAGCGCGGAGGAACTTTCTCTTTGCAATAGCCGAGGATTGCCTGCGAGTTGCCGTTGTTTGTTTTGGGCGTATCACAAGCTTCTCCAGGATGCTCAAGGTAAATTAGGCGTGAGGATTTCCTCGTGGATCCAATTTTGGTACTAGGAGGCCATGAGGTATAAGAAGCATTTGAAGAAAAGTAGCTGTAACAAGACCACTAGGCCAAAGGAAGACTCAGACCTGTCCGATGTTATTGGCTCAACCAGGCGCCGCTCTCTTGATAAGTTGAGAGCGTTTGAGGATCTTGGCATAGCATCAGAGCATGTGGATGAGTCTTACCTAGCTGCTTTTTTAGCTTGTTGGCTTTGTAAGTTTGTTTTCCCAGCATGCGACGTCAACTTAGTTTGTCCTGGAGTTTTCAAAGTCACTAGCAAAATGGCTGTAGGTGAGTCTTTTAGCCTTGCTATTCCGGTCTTAGCCAACATTCACAATGGCTTGAGCATTGTTTCGAACTTGGCAAGCACTGAAGATCGTGATGCGATGCTTCCTTACCACTATGTGTATGGTTGGTTGGGTGAATACTTTGGCACTCATTTTTCTTCGTTGACTCTAGACAAGTCAAGGCCTTCTTCATCGACTGCAGCCAAGCTGGGGCCTTTGATGACGAAGTATTCTGGCGTGTTCTCCGCGAAGAGCCTTGATGATTTGCAGGTGCGAGCGCTGTTTAAAAGTTGTGAAGATTTGAGGATGGACCCCTTAGCGAGAGTTGGCTCGGTGCGGCGAGGCATCGTAAACAATTCGCATCTTCGCTTCTCAGACTTGTGTTATCTTATAAGTCTTCATTCGGGGTTTGTTTCTTTACGGCAGGAAAATCGATGCATTGTTTAGCGATATAGTCCCCATCGTTTCAGCAGGCAATTTGGTTTTGTCCAAAACGTGCTAGGCAAGCTGAAGGAAAAGAACCAATCGGCATCTTTGCAAGCCGTGTATATGCATTAGGAGTCTTGTACCCGTGCATGTATAAATGCTGTTATCATGCTGCCAGCCAAGGACGAGTTCAAGAGTAATCCAATGACCCGTGTCTACGTACGTTGGTGGTCAAAGGTACATTATAAGAACTTGGGGATGGCACGTGGTACCAATTCTTCTCACTCAGGCAATGATATGTCGAGAGAGGGATGTTCTGTGGTTCCTATGCAACTAGTACCTCTTGATTGCGCGAGTGCGGCTCCCTTACAAGATTGACCTGTAGCTTTAGCTCCTTAACGCCCATGCTTGTCTCCTCGACATCCGGATGCTTTTGAAAAGGCAGGAGATGAAGTTGATTCGCACGAAGATGGATTTATTTTGCAGCAGCGTCAACAAGTTTCAAACAAGCAACCACTTGAAGGTGCTCAGGTTGATAGCAATGTCAATTTTCGTCATAAGAAAGAAGTGTTTAGACCTCATCAATTCAATGACTGTGTGCTATTTGAGAGAGATGTATGTACTTCATTTTCTCTCGTGATTTCTTCTGCTTTCATCATTTTAGCTTTCGTTTCTAACATCTTTCTTTGTCTTCTTTAGGTTGGGCCTTCTTGTCCTTTTGATTTGGCAACTGCATATGTTTATTCCTATACGGAGATGCTATTTGCAGGCGACCTACCTACAGACAGGGAGATCGGGGATCCGCCTGGTGTAGAGCTTGTTCCAAATCCCTCGAACTTCCCGAGTTTTCCATGTGCAGGTGGAGGTATGCAAGAACCCATCATGCGTCCAACATCTTTGCTAGCTAGCTCTGAGATCTCTTTGAGAGGGCCAAACCTTAGCGGTACTGAACGACTCATCCATCGCATCAGTCTTGGTACGACAATGGATATCAAAAGCCATATTGAGGAGAGGATTTCTAAGTGCCCGTTAGAAAACCTTACGTTGCTCAAGGAGGATTTGTCGAAGCTTGTTTCTGTGATTGACAACCTTAACGTTGATTCTTCATCCTTGAAGATCAAGATTGCCGAACTTATGGCCGCCTCGACTGAGTATTCTTCCTTGCGTGCTATTTCTTTTGAGAAGTTGAGTCCCGATGTTAAAGCCCACCAGTTAGCAATAATAAACTTGTCACTGGCTCAAGTTCGGTCTTCTCAGCAAGCTGCTTCGGGAGATTATCAAGTCACAGAGATTTCTTTAACTTCTGTCCAGGTGCGTCTAGATGCGTTGGTGCGAGAGCGAGAGCAGTTGGTAATCGAAGCATCGCAACTTGAAAGTGTTCTCGCGGAGCAGGGAACTACACTTTCTTAGTACCAAGAGGGGATTTCACGCCTAGAACCAGAGAAAGACATGACTATGGAGTTGCCCATCTTGTCTCCCGCTGAGGTAGAGACTTTGAAAACTTTTGAAGGCTTGCTTAAAGATCGCCTTTGTAGTTTTAGGGACATAATTTTCAAGTAATATCTTATGTTTTTTCTTGTAATAAGGCTTTGGATCCGACTCCTCCTTTTTAAAGAAATAAAGTATTTACATTTTTGAATTTGCTCTTCATTCTTCAAAGTGCTTTATTATTATTATTATTTAGATGATGTGACTGTACTTGAAGTTTTGACGTTTCAAGTTGCCTACATACCCTCAGTTGAGGAGGGATCAAGTCATAACGTAGTTTAAACGAGCGATGAATTTTTTTTTTGAGGTGATTTTGATGATGATTTTGCCGTACACAGTTTATGCTATTGCAGGCTAGGAGCGTGGAGCATTTATTTTAGGGGTAGTAGCGTTTCAAGAATCTTCCATTGATGGGGCCGATCTTTAAGCCGTCTTCTGCCATGATTAAGTAGGCGCCATTGGTGTAGACCTCTTGTATTACGTATGGTCCATCCCACTTTGATGTGAACTTGCTTTTTGTCTTGTGAGTTGTGATGATAGGCCTACGCAATACGAGGAAGATATCTCTAGTTTGGAAAGAACGAGGGTGAACTTTTCTGTTGAAAGCCTTGGAGAGTCGCGCTTGATAACACTCCAAGTGCTGTTAAGCTTCGAGCCTTCTCTCATCCAGCGCTTTCAGTTCTTGAAGACGCAACTTCACATTCTCTTCGTCAGTCAAGCCTTCTTGTATAGCCACCCTTAGTGAAGGGATTTGACTTTCGAGTGGTAGAATAGCTTTCACGCCATATACTAGAGAATAAGGCGTAGCTTGGGTAGGAGTCCTATGTGTTATCCTATATGCCCAAAGTGCTTCGCTTATTCTTTCGTGCCAGTCTCTCTTTGTTTGGCCGATCACTTTCTTCAGGAGGTTGCATAATGTTTTGTTGAATGCTTCTGCAAGACCATTGGCCGGAGCATGATACATGGAAGACTTGTGCTGTTTGAATTTGTATTTCTCGTAGAGCTCATCCACAAGTCGATTAGAGAACTGCTTTCCATTGTCAGTGATGATGTAGCGAGGCACACCATATCGGTGGATGATATGCTCCTTGATGAAACGGACGGCAGCTTCCTTCTTGACTTCCCTTAGGGGTATAGCTTCAGCGCACTTGGAGAAGTAATATGTTGCAGCTAGGATGTAAGCTTCTCTTGCAGATGACTTTGGTGCAATTGACCCTACGATGTCAAATCCCCATACATTGAACGGCCATGAAGCAACTGTAGGGTGTAATGGTTCAGGCGGTTGATGTATGAAGTTGGCGTGGAATTGGCAGGCTTGGCACATTTTGGCGTGTTCCAGATAATCCTTCACCATGCTCGGCCAGTAGTAACCCATTCTTTTGAGCTGAAAATGTAGCTTTGGTCCAGACTGATGCGCCCCGCATACGCCTGAGTGTGTTTCTTCCATGGCTTGATTGGCTTCTTCATCACCTAGACACCTTAGAAGTACTTCTTCAAAAGAGCGTCGGTAGAGTGTTCCTTTGTAGTAAAGAAAGCGAGGTGCTCGTCGACATATTTCGGAACGATGTCTAGATCATCTGGAAGCTTTCCATGCTGCAGGTAGTCGATTAGTGGATGTCTCCACTCTTCAACATCGACTGGAAATACTGAGATGACATTTGTATCATCCAATAACATTTCAGTGACTAGCGGGATCACCCATATTTGGCAAATTGGCACGTTTGCAGTTTCCTCTTCTCCTAGCGTCATACTTGAGGCTAGGTTGGCAAGAGCGTCTGCCATTTGATTTTCTTTTCTTGGCACATGTTCTAGTGTCACAGTCTCGAACTTTTGTAGCAGTTGAGTTGCCAGCCGGAAGTATGGGACGAGATCATCTTTCCTCACCTCATATTCAGTTAAGAGTTGATTAATTATGAGCTTAGAGTCACCAAATACCTCAAGGGCTGTGATTCCCATGTTGATCGCCATTTGGAGCCCGATGTTCAGTGCTTGGTATTTAGCAACGTCGTTGGAGCATAGTTCGCTTAGTTAGAAGGAATAAGGTAGTATTTGCCTTTGCGGCGACATGAATATTACTCCTGCCCCCGCCCCGTCTGCTCGTGCAGATCCGTCAAAGAACATCGTCCATGTCGGGAAGATGTCGATGTGGAACACCTCTTCGTCAGGAAAGTTGTCCAAGATTTTCCAATCCGCTGGGATTGGATGATCGGCAAGGAAGTCTATTAGCGATTGTCCCTTGATGGCTTTAGCTGGGACGTAGATGATCTCGTATTGATTAAGAAGCAAAGCCCATTTAGCTAGTCGCCCTGTCAAGATTGGTTTGGACATGACCTATTTGACCGGGTCAGCTTTAGCAACCAGGTGAATCGTGTAAGCGTGCATGTAATGCATGAGCTTCTGGATGGCGAACATCAAGGTGAGGCACATCTTTTCTATTGGGGAGTAGTTCAACTCGGCGCCGGTGAGAGTTCAACAGAGGTAGTAGAGCGCGCCTTCTTTCTGGGATTCATTCTCTTGTGCCAAGAGTGCTCCAACTGAACTTTCCTAAGCAGCGATGTACAATATAAGAGGTTTTCAGGGCGCAGGCGCCCCCAGGACAGGTGGACTTGATATATACTTTTTTATGCTTTCAAAAGCATTGTGGCATGCTTCGTCCCATACGAACGGAACATCCTTCTTCATAAGTCGATTGAACGGTTGACAACGCTCTGCCAAGTTAAAGATGAAACGTCTAATGAAGGCTAGTCGTCCTTGTAGACTTTTCAGCTCGTTCAGGTTTCTTGGTTCAAGCATGCTTTGGATGGCCTTGATCTTTGATTGGTCCACTTCAATGCCACGGTGTTTGACAATAAAGCCAAGGAACTTTCCCGAGGTGACGCCAAATGCACATTTTAACGGGTTCATCTTAAGGTTGTATCTTCGCAACCTTTTGAACACCATTCGCAAATCCTTCAAGTGGTCTGATATTTTCTTTGTCTTGACCACAACATCGTTTATGTAACATTCTACGTTTTTGTGTAGCATGTCGTTGAAGATTTTCTGCATTGCGCGTTGATATATGGCTCCAGCATTTTTTAGACCAAAGGGCATCACCTTGTAGCAGTAAATACCTTTTGGAGTGCGGAAGGTTGTTTGTTCCTCGTCTTCGAGAGCCATGCGAATTTGATTGTATCCAGAAGAGCCGTCCATGAATGACAGTGCTTCATGGCCAGTGGTTGCATCCACCATGATTTCAATGATTGGCAAGGGGAAGTCATCCTTCGGGCAAGCATCGTTGAGGTCCCGGAAGTCTACGCAAACACGTATTTATCCAGATTTCTTAAGGACAATGACGATGTTAGAGATCCACTTGGGGTATTGCACATCTCGAATGAAGCCTACTTCGATTAGCTTGTCAATCTCAACCTCAATTTGTGGGATGAGCTCCGATCGATATCGCCTTTGAGTTTGCTTTATCGGTCGCGTTCCAGGATTGACTGCAAGATGATGCACATCGATGACAGGATCAAGGCCGGGCATTTCCTTGTAGGTCCAAGCAAAGACGTCTTTGTACTCTAGTAACAGTTGGTAATACTTTTCTATCTCATCCGCACTTAGTAGTGCACTTACAAAGGTAGGCTATGACTCCTCTTTTGTGCCTAAGTTGAGCTCCTTGAGATCATTAACCATGGCTTGCCCCCCATCCTCAAGTTGTGGTGGTGCGGCAGTGACGTCTTCCTCGGGGATTTCGTCTTCTTTGTCTTCTTGGATTGTGATGTGGAAGACGTCTTGGACTTCCTTTTCAGTGCCGTCCTTTCGGGCTTGTTGGTGTGAAGATTGGCCGGCGTGAATGATGGTGCGCCTTCTCACTTTCAATGATCCAATTGTGTCAACCTCCAAGATTGCTTGGCGTTTCATCCTTGAAGGAATAGAGCTTCGAACATCATCTTTTCTTGCCAGACCGTCGAGCTTTTCTTCCTTTGGCGTTATTTCCCTCTTTCTAGAAGGCTTCTTGTTGTCTTCAAGTCTTTCCAAAGCTGACCATCGCGGAGGAGAGCTAGTTGTGTTGCTTCATTTTTTGGGTTTTGACAACCTTTCAAAAACAGAGCTTTGGGATGTTGGTGTGTTAAGCCTTTTGAAAACGAAGGTTTGGTCTTGACCACCAATACTATCAAGTGCCGAAATTCTAGGCATTAAACGATTCATCCTATCGAAAACTGACGTCCGAGCAGCGGACTTAGGTTCCTCTTGATTTTGTTCGACGCTCACGCTGATGTGTTGAGTGCTAGCGTTTTTCGCTTTGCTTGAAATCTTCACAGGTGCATTTGGTGTGAAGCCGAGCCCAGCTTTGTTGTTGTTAACTCTGTAACCATGCTCATTCAACTTCTTTTGAGTCTTGGTAAGGTTATGTTCTTTGTTGTTGACGGTGTTTGAAACCTTCTTTTCAGGATTCGAAGAGAAAGCGAAGTCGTACCCAGCTTTTGACATGAGCTTGTAGGCGTTTGGATCAAAACCTTCTTCGGTCCTCTTGGTTAGAAGAAAGCTTGGTTTTACCCCCTTTGGCAGAGTTTTTATGAAGCCTTGTGGTAGTCTTGCAATCTTTGCATCGCCTAGCTGTGTCAGAGGCAAAACTGCATTTGTCTTGAGTAACTTCACATTATCATTGTGCCACTGTGTGTCAGCTTTGCTTGTTTCGGTTTCAAACGGGGATTGACCATTCTTTCTTCTTGACATCGCGATGTATCGGAATAAGGGTGTGTTCGATCCTTCTGATGGCGTCCTACTCTTTTCGGTTGTTGCAGGTTCAG
This sequence comes from Malus domestica, assembly GCF_042453785.1. Lineage (NCBI taxonomy): Eukaryota > Viridiplantae > Streptophyta > Magnoliopsida > Rosales > Rosaceae > Malus > Malus domestica. The sequence continues at coordinate 34,625,539 of NC_091677.1, forward strand.
CAGGCTCATCATTATTTTTGCTTAAAGATGGCACAGCTTGCCCTTTTTGCTTCTTGGGTATGGCTTGCCATTCCTGCCTTTTAGGTGCTGCTTTGCCTGTGGATTTGATGTTTTCTGGAAGAGCTTCGGGCAATGTGTCTTCATCCATGTAGAACTTAGCATCCGCGAAGTGTGATTCAGCTTCTGTGAATGGCTTGGTGTCACCTTGGATCACCTTTACTCATTCCTGGTAGAATTTTAAGCATTGGTGGAGGGTGGATGGCACTACTCCATTCCCGTGGATCCAAGGTCTTCCTAGGAGCAAGCTGTAGAAAGTTCTTGCATCAATCACGTGGAATATCGTGCTTGATTTGAGTTCACCAATAGTCATCTCCACTCGGATCATGCCCATCGCTCTTTGTCTTCCTTGGTTAAAACCCTGGATTAGTAAACGGCTTAGGGATAGTTCATCCATCTTGATGCCAATTGTGGTCATTGTTGATTTTGGCATGATGTTTATGGCCGATCCACCGTCCACAAACATGCAGCTGACTTTATGCTCCCTTACGTACCCAGAGAAGAATAGAGGACGGTTGTGAGACTTGGATCCTAGCAGCAAGTCTTCGTCGATAAAGTGGATTGCGTCCTCGATGGCACAGCATGTGGCACATTCATGTGGCCGAAGCTTCAAGCCTTCGTTCTTGCTTTCTTACACTTCGTGATCGTCAAGACTTGCCAAGGCCGCTGCCAGTGCTCTTCGCATCTTCTTTGGCAATCGTAGCGCTTCCTCGATGCTAAAGTGTGTTGGCAAACCTTCTTCGAGTGTGAGAGTTTTGTCTCCCTCAGTGGTGATAGCTTTGCCTTTTGAAGGTTCTTCCATTTCTACTTCGACCATGTGGCATGCAGCAATAATGCACTGTTGGAAGAAGTCATTTGGGAAGTACTCGTGCAAGGAGACAGGAATGCATGGCTCTTGCTCTATAGGTTCCCCAGCATACGTTGGCTTAGCAGCTTTTACGTTTCTTTTGGGCTTCCTACTGTTGCGACGATGATGCTTTCTCACTTGTTCCACCTTTGGTCTTGTGACTTGTGGTTTTGGTTTCCTTGTTTTTTTGTAGGTCACCAATGTCCATCCTTCTTCATCATCAGTATGTGCATCTTGTTCGTTTGCCCCCGGTGATGGTTGCGCAGAAGGTATCGTGCAACTTGAGCATTGATAAGAATGGTCAGGTGTCGCTTGGAGAGGCACGAGATTGAAGGATCCAAATGCAATTGTAGTAGTATGTGTTGCGGCCGTGTCTTCGAGGTCGAGCTCAATTTTCCCTTGTTGCGCTAGCTTCATAATGAGTTCTTTGAAGACGAAGCACTTGCCAACAGGATGGCTCACGATACGATGGAACTTGCAGTACCTAGGATAGTTCACTCGATTGATTTCTTCAGGGCTCTTGCATTTTGGTAACTCAATCACCGTCTTTTCCAGCAAGTCGTCTAACATTGCATCCATGTCTGAGTCAGGAAAAGGGTACGCCTTCTACTCCAATTCCCTCAAGGTGCTTTTGTACCTGTCTTAGGTGCGAGGAGGCTCACCTTTCTTTATCTCCTTTGCTTTGGTTTTGGAGGAGATCTTGATAGACGCGGAGGAGGTCTTGATGCAGTGTTGACAGTAAAAGCTTCCTTGGCGGGCTTCTTCCTGGTTTTATCTACATTTGGGGCAAACACCTTGTCTTTTTTGAAGTTGGTGATCGGCTCTTTCTTTTCATAGTGAGCAATGCTCAGCTCCATGTCATAGGCACGGGTGGCTAACTCTTCAAAGGTCTGTGGTTTGATGCCTTGAAGGATATAGTGTAACCCCCATTGCATGCCTTGGACCCTTATGTTTTATATATTTTTCATAATTATATTATTATTATTTTAATAATTTTTGGGTGAGATATTTTATTATTTAATAATATTTCTGATCCGTGGGGCCCACACCCACACAAATTGTTGTGGATCGCGAGGCGGCGAGGTGGTCGTTGGTTCCCGGTGCCGGTGTTGTAGAGAAAAGGAAGTTGATAGAGAGTTCTACGGGAGGGATAAGAGGGGAAAAGAGAGAGTACGAATGAGAGCCAAGAGAGGAGAGCTCGGGAGAGTCCCGAGGGGAAAATAGAGACACGTGGCAGGGTTAGAAAGGAGATTTTGTGTGGGTGTGGGCCCCACGGACTAGAAATATTATTAAATAATAAAATATCTCACCCAAAAATTATTAAAATAATAATAATAAGATATTATATTCACACACCCCAAATTACTTCTTCCACACCCTTTTAATTTTTTAATATTTTCTACACACTACTAACACTTGATAGAAAAATATTAAAAAAATTAAAAAAGGGTGGAATAAGTAATTTGGGATGTGTGAATATAATCTCCCTTATGAAAAATATACAAAAACAAAAAATATAAATTTTTACAAAAGTATTTTTCGGATTTGTAGTTTTGTAAAATCTTCATTGTAACTCTGATTTCGATTCCACTTGCTTCTACGTGTTCGTGTCATCGAGTACTACAAGAATACGGTAAAATAGTAGCTCGTACTGTTGAAGTGTAATCTTGTCTTGGCCCAAGACAATTGATCCAACCTATACACAAAGAAAGATCCATGCACATGTTAGAGAATTCTAGCAAAGTTCAAGTTGGTGGAAGAGTCTAGAAGAATGATGAGGATTCTACCAACGTGCAAGATTAATGTAGATAATTCTAGCTTATGAAGGTAGTGGAATTATCTAGATATCTCTAGCATGATGCTTCCATGCTTCTCCAAGGTTCCATCCATGCCTATAAAAGGAGAAGGCATCCACACCATTTGAAACAACCAAGAGAGCAAGTAGTGAGAAGTGAGAAGAAGCAACAAAGCTTCTAGGAGTGTTTAAGTGTTTCCTCTTGTACTAATTTATGAGTGAATAAAAATTTTGTGTAAAAACTTTTAGTGTTCTTTCTTTCTCTTGCCTATCAATTCTGTTATGTTACATACTCATTTGTGAGATAAATAACTCCAAAGTAGTGAAGTCTTTTTAAGCCCCAACAAAGTGGTATCAGAGCTATGGCTAGCAACGCTATGGCAGCCTTCCAAGTTCCAGTGCTCGACAACAACAACTTCGATAATTGGAGTATCAAAATGAAGGCCTTTTTGGGAGCACACGATGTATGGGAAGTCATGGAGAAAGGCTACACTGAGCCAGAAGATGAAGCTACTATGTCCCAACCCCAGAAGGAGAGTTTGAAAGAGTCAAGAAAGAGAGACAAGAAGGCTCTCTACCTCATCTACCAAGCATTAGATGACAATGGCTTTGAGAAGGTCTCGAGTGCAACCTCCGCCAAGCAAGCATGGGAGAAACTTCAAACCTCTTACAAAGGAGCCGAATAAGTGAAAAAGGTTCGTCTTTAAGTATTAAGAGGTGAGTTCGAATTTCTACAAATGAAAGGGTTTGAATCAATCTCTAATTATTTCTCAAGAGTCTTAGCCGTTTCCAATCAATTAAAAAGAAACGGAGAAAAGTTAAAAGATGTTAGAATTATGGAGAAGATACTACGCTCGTTGGACCCTAAGTTCGAGCACATTGTCGTGACAATTGAAGAAACTAAAAACTTGGAAGAAATTAGTATAGAGCAATTAATGGGTTCACTACAAGCATATGAAGAGAAACATAAGAAGAGGCAAAGGAATGATGAGCAGCTCCTCAAGACGCATGTTGAGCCAAAGAAGAAAGAAGAAAGCTTCGATAATGAGAGAAGCCAGTACAAAAGAAGTCATGGTCGAGGACTTGGACATGGACATGGACATGGACGTAGACGTGGTTGGAACTTCAACAACCATAGTAACTACGAAAGAGGAGAAAGCTCAACAAAAGGTCGTGGAAGAGGACGCTCTAACTTGAGGTATGAAAAATCCCAAGTTCAATGCTACAACTATCAATAGTTTAGGCATTATGCTTGGGAATGTAGAGCTTCAAGCAACAGGCTTGATGAGAAGGTCAATTATGTGAAAGAAGAGAAAGAAGATAATGGCGTTGTGCTACTAGCATGCAAGAACAATGATGGAGACCAAGACTATACATGGTACCTTGACACCGGCGCCAGAAACTACATGTGCTGAAGAAAAAGCATGTTCGTAGAGCTCAATGAATCGGTGAGTGGCAACGTTTCTTTTGGAGACGAATCCAAAATACCCGTAAAAGGAAAAGGTAACATCCTTATTCCCCTAAAAATGGCGATCACCAAGTAATTTCAAATGTCTACTACGTGCCCAATATGAAAAGCAACATTTTAAGTTTGGGTCAACTCTTAGAAAAAGATTATGATATTCACATGAAAAATTATAGCCTTTTTCTTAGAGATGACAAAGGAAGATTAATTTTCAAGGTGAAAATGTTAAAGAATAGGATGTTTCCCATGAACATTCAAAGCGATGTTGTAAAATGTCTCAAGATATGTTACAAAGACATATCCTGGCTTTGGCATTTTCGTTTTGGGCATCTTAATTTTTGGTGACTGGAGTTATTGTCCAAGAAGGAGATGGTGAGAGGCTTACCATGCATCAGCCACCCTGATCAAGTTTGCGAAAGATGTTTACTTGGGAAACAGTTCAGGAAAAGCTTTCCAAAGGAGTCGACCACAAGAGCCCAGAAGCCATTCGAGCTCATTCACACCGATGTGTGCGGTCCAATAAAACCAAGCTCTTTGGGTAAAAATAATTATTTCCTTCTCTTCATTGATGTTTTTTCAAGGAAAACCTGGGTTTATTTCTTGAAGCAGAAATCAGAAGTCTTTGGAGCATTCAAGAAGTTCAAAGCCACTGTAGAAAATGAGAGTGGTAGCAAGATCAAAGCCATGAGATCTGATCGAGGAGGAGAATTCACTTTGAAGGAATTTCAAGATTTTTATGAAGCCAATGGAATTCGTCGACCTTTGACAGTTTCAAGATCCCCTCAACAAAATGGTGCGGCGGAAAGAAAAAAATCGAACTATCCTCGACATGGCTCGAAGCATGCTCAAAAGCAAGAGATTGCCTAAGAAGTTATGGGCAGAAGTTGTAGCATGTGCTGTCTACCTATCCAATAGGTCACCAACAAGAAGTGTGTGGGAAAAGACTCCGCAAAAAGCATGGAGTGGAAGAAAGCCGGGTATCTCTTATCTAAGAGTTTTTGGAAGCATAACCCATGTACATGTACCAAACGAGAGGAAAACCATACTCGACGATAAAAGTGAAAAGTTCATCTTTATCGGCAAGGACTCAAATTCAAAATGCTATAAGCTGTATAATCCAAACAATGGGAAGACGGTGATCAGTCGAGACGTGACGTTCGATGAAGAAGGAGAATGGGATTTTGGCTCTCATGCAGGTGATCTTCACTTCTTTCCTCAGTTTGAGGAAAAGAATGAACAAGGGATGATGGAGCAAGCAAGAGAGGTTCAACAAGAATCCACCACTCCACCTGCTTCACCAACATCAACCAATCATGGCAATTCACCAGCATCAGCATCATCAAGTGGGAGTCTAAATGAAAGAGAAGTACCACGCACGAGAAGTCTACGAGATCTCTATGAGGTAGCTGAAAGACTTGATAATCCTACACTTTTCTGTATCTTTGCTGATTGTGAACCAGTTGACTTCCAAGAAGCAATGCAAGATACTAAGTGGAGGAAAGCAATGGATGAAGAAATTGAACCAATCCAGAAGAATGATACATGGGAACTCGCTATTCTTCCGAAAGGACACAAAGCCATCAGAGTCAAGTGGGTGTACAAGATAAAGAAAAATACCAACGGAGAGGTCAAAATATACAAGGCAAGATTAGTGGCGAATGGCTATAGTCAAAGAGCCGGAATCGACTATGATGAGGTATTTGCACCCGTTGCTCGGTTGGAAACTATACGATTACTAATTTCTTTGGCAGCTCAAAACAAATGGAAGATTCAACAAATGGATATGCAATCCGCTTTCCTAAATGGAGTCCTTGAAGAAGAAGTCTACATTCAGCAACCGTCAGGCTATGAAATCAAAGGGCATGAAGAGAAAGTTTTAAAGCTGAAGAAAGCCCTCTATGGGTTAAAACAAGCGCCACGAGCATGGAATAGTCGCATCGACAAGTACTTCCAAGAAAACAACTTCATCAAGTGCCCTCATGAACATACTCTCTACGTCAAAGTCAAGGATGAAGATATTTTGATTGTGTGCTTATATGTGGATGATCTAATCTTCACCGGAAGTAATCCAAGCATGTATGAAGAGTTCAAGAGAGTGATGACCAAAGAATTCGAGATGACCGACATCGGGATGATGGCATACTACCTAGGCATTGAAGTCAAGCAGAACGAAGAAGGCATTTTCATCTCCCAAGAAAGCTACACAAAGGAGATACTGAAAAAGTTCAAAATGGATGACTGCAAGCCCATAAGCACGCCAGTGGAGTGTGGAGTCAAACTAACCAAGCATGACAAAGGAGAAAACGTAGATCCAACATTTTTCAAAAGTCTAGTTGGAAGCTTGCGCTACTTGACTTGCACAAGACCAGATATTCTCTATGCCATCGGATTAATGAGTCGCTACATGGAGAATCCCACAACTACACACTTGAAGACTGCCAAAAGAATTCTTCGATACCTTAAAGGTACTGTTAACTTTAGCTTGTTATATTCAAGTTCTGATAACTAAAAACTTGTTGGATGTAGCGACAGTGATTGGGCAGGAGATTCGGACGATAGAAAAAGCACTAATGGATTTATGTTCTTCATGGGAGACACTGCATTCACATGGATGTCGAAGAAGCAACCGATTGTCACTCTCTCTACCTGCGAAGCTAAATACGTAGCTGCTACCTCATGTGTCTGTCATGCAACTGGCTGAGAAACTTGCTGAAAGAATTAAGCATGCCACAAGAAGAGCCAACAGAGATCTATGTCGACAACAAGTCTGCAATAGCTCTAGCAAAGAATCCAGTATTCCACGATAGGAGCAAACACATAGATACCCGCTATCATTACATAAGAGAGTGTATTGCAAGAAAGGATGTGCAAGTGGAATACGTGAAGTCTCAAGACCAAGTCGCAGACATCTTCACCAAGCCACTCAAACAAGAAGACTTTGTTAGATTGAGGAAATCAATCGGCGTTACAAGACAAGATTAAGGGGGGATGTTGAAATGTAATCTTGTCTTGGCCGAAGACAATTGATCCGGCCCATACACAAAGAAAGATCCATGCACATGCCATAGAATTCTAGCAAAGTTCAAGTTGGTGGAAGAGTCTAGAAGAATGGTGAGGATTCCACCAACATACAAGATTAATGTAGATAATTCTAGCTTAGGAAGGTAGTGGAATTATCTAGATATCTCTAGCATGATGCTTCCATGCTTCTCCAAGGTTCCATCCATGCCTATAAAAGGAGAAGGCATCCACACCATTTGAAACAACCAAGAGAGCAAGTAGTGAGAAGTGAGAAGAAGCAACAAAGCTTCTAAGAGTGTTTGAGTGTTTCCTCTTGTACTAGTTTGTGAGTGCATAAAAATTTTGTGTAAAAACTAAGTGTTCTTTCTCTCTCTTGCCTATCAATTCCGCTGCGTTACATACTCCTTTGTGAGATAAACAACTCCAAAGTAGTGAAGTCTTTTTAAGCCCCAACACATACGCGTCACGAAAAGACGGCCAACGAAAGTCAACAATCTCACCTTTAGGGCATTTTCGTCAATTCACTTTTAAAATTTATAAAATCGTAAAATTAGTGATGGGTTGTTACATTTCTCGCCTCCATCTAGCACACACCCATTCCTTTCTCCAACCTTTCTACCGATTGTAGCCCAAATCTTTCCTAGCCTGTCTTTCCTACATATATCACACGCCCATCCACATTATTTATTTATTATTTTAAATTATGTTTTATTTTTTTTCAATATTTCAGTAATTAATTAAATAGAGGTTTAAAAGTCTTGTTTTAAAATGATAATTATGTCATTAACATTTTTATTAAATGGTGGGTTGAGAAATAAGACACTAGGATGAGAATATCATTACTCGAGTTTCAATGTGTTTTCAGTTTTAGTGCAGATTAGATTTGTTGTGCTAGAGATGGATGGGAAGTGTGTGCGTATAAGAGGAATAAGGAATGATAAATGATTAACAGAAGCGGCGTGACAAAGGGTTTAGGGTTGAGGGTTTGATATAATAGAATATATTGGCTAGTTTCAAATACTGCCAAAATTCTTAATATATAGAATATCTTAACAGAACTATAGTATATATTGAAGCCGCAATTGCACCCCATTCCAAAATTAATTAGCTAGTTTCATATTGTAAGGAAACCTTAATATTACGAAATTATGATAAAAAAGAATGCCGATTTTGCCAAATTGTATACGACAATGGTTTCCTAACCAGTATGATTTCGTACTAGTTGCGGTTTGGTATCCTTCAAGGATATTAATCAACATTTATAAATAGGCTTAGTCTTCCATCCACAAACCCCCGACCCAAATACAAAAGAACATCAAACGTAGCCGAAACGTCATGGCATGCCTTCACTTACCTGACCTCGTTACGCACAATATCATCCAAATTCTTCCCACCAAAGCTGCCGTCCGTATGAGTTTTCTTTCCAAGCAATGGGAAGGTGTGTGGTGTTCGAGCTCCGTCTTGGATTTCGACGAGGGTGACTATGAGGAAAGCATTGATTGTCGAGACAACCAAGGTGATAAGCATAGGAAGTTCATCAACATCTTGCTAAGATATTTGAGATCTTGTGGGAATGATAAGCAAAAGAAGCTGAAGTTACTTAAACTGAGGCTTCATATGAAGGGCTACTTGTTTAGAGAGGACCCTAGCATCGTTGATAAGTTATTAACTTGTTCGTTAGACAGAAACGTCAAAGAGTTAGATATAAGCCTCCGACTTGATAGATTATTTCAGAGGGATTGGCATGAGAATGAAAACTACTACTGCTTATCTAGAACCACCTTTCTTGATGCAACATCTATAACTACTCTCAATTTGGCGTATGTGAGGATAAAGGACATACGCAGTGCCAACAGTGGACGTCCTATAGATCATATAAGCCGGCTTCTTCCCTCCTTGAAAACAATGTCCCTCAACAATGTTCGCTTTGACAGGCACGCCCTCCGTTCCTTAATTTGGGAGTGCCCTTGTATTGAATACTTGTCATTAACTTCATCTTCTTTCGAAGATGATCAAGAAGACGCACTCTCCATGTTTTATATTTCAAGTTACAGTCTCAAGTTCTTGGAAGTCAAGTACTGCAAGGCTCAAGATATTCAAGTTGACCACACGGTAGATCTCATCTTGAATCTTTTACGTTTGTTTCATCAAAGTTTCTTCCCGTTGAGAGGATATTGTTGACCAATTCCCATAACTTGAAACATATCAATATTCATGCTCATCACCTGAAAAACTTACGCTTAATTGAATCTCATCGTTGTTTGGAGGCCACCATCAATACTCCTAATCTGAATTCTTTATATTTCATTGGTTACTTAACGGCCAAGATTTCCTTGAAAGCTCCAAATTTACGGGAGGCCACCATCTTACTGTTGGACTTCTGGGACATACAATTTCCTATCAAGAAATTGGTGCCGTTGCCGGGGATTGTTTCAAATAATTTGTGTTTTCATATTCTTGGTTAATTATTTTTGTATATATATTTTTTTATTTAGTTGTTGATTTTATTTTATTTTATTTTATTTTTTGTTTCGCAGGTTATAGTTTGTTGATCTTGAGAGCAATTCCATGATGAAGTCTCCAGCAGGAGAGTTGCCCTTATGGGTTTCTTTAGCAGAAAAGGGTTTTTATGGATTTAAACCTACAATTTGTGCCCTTTGCTGTTTGAAGACCCATGATATTTTGCAGTGCCCCGAAAGGGAATGTTTTCCTGAGTTTGTCGAAAAGCATATCAATATGAGAAACAACTCAAAAAGGCATTGGAACAATCCATATTCAGAGTTCTACACTCCAGGTTTGAAAAAACATCTTTATTTTATATGGGGATGTAATCAGCAGTGTTTTGAGCAACCTGATGTGCCACAAGAGCTTTCGGTGGAAAGCAAAATCTCTTTATTGTTGGAATCATCTGAATTGTACATTGAAAGAACCAATCAAGGATTTCAAATCCAAGCCTATGATGAACCAGAGGAGATTGTCGCAGGAACTGGGGAGAAATTTTCTAGCCATTCACGTCCAGGGGAGGAAGCAGCACATGCTGATCCTATAATCCAACCAGAACAAATTGCTACCCAAGTTTATGTGCCACAAGAATTTTTCCCACAAAGTCTACAAGCATGCACGAAAGCTGATGCTTTGGAGGGCAGCACACCTGCACAGCCCACCAAACCTGAGGAACTTCACGATGAGTCGTACAAGAAGGCTGAGATCTATAAGGGAAAGAATAAAGTGCTTAATGGCAGCCCAATCCTTCGTCAAAAAATTCAGCCAATTCAAAGGTTATGGGTATTAAATACAAGGTTTAAGTCAGTTCAGCAAATACACAAGCTTCTATGGGAATGACCCTATTTGATTACAAAAAGTCATTCACACAAAAGGGAGGACATCAAGAACTCAACTACTGAATTTAAATGCACAGTTCAAGTCACTCATTACCTACTATTGCCCTATGATGCTACTAAGAGGTGGTTGACTCTAAAAGAACAAGTGACGTGACCATCAATTCCTTCATCTATGTCTAGCTATAGACATTAACTAAAGAGCTAATTGGGAGGCAACCCAATTTTTCTAACTCTTTTATTTTTATTTTTATTTTTATTCGTTTATCTTGCTTTTATTTCAATTACAAAAATCATAAAAAATAATATAAAAAAATCAGAAAATTGAAAGAGAAAAAAATGAAATTTTAATTCTTATTATTTTGTACTTATCTAATTGGGTTTCTGATTTGTGATTGCAGGTTGCATTCAGATTTGAGTCCGCCATACAATCCACTGAGTTGCTAGCACTCATCTCATCCATTTATTCATTCAGCACACTCATCATCCATTCATCAACATTTATCAAAGTGCAGAAACAGAAACAGTGTTGAAGTTCTGAAGTGCTTACAGTGGGGTTGCTGCAAAGGCCTCTATACTGCTTGGGACTCCTTTCACTCAATCACTCCCTCACATTATATTAACAGTTTTATTACATGCAAGTTTCGGGGTAGACCTAGCAGCACAGAGGTAGGCCGATCATACAAGTGCTTTGCTTAGGCATTCATCAAATGGACGACATGCAAACACAAAAGAAAAATCGCATCAGTGAGACGCATGCATGTTCACAGACAACATCCACAGATCCGTTTGATTTTCAGAGACATCACACCATGAAGAATTTTCATGCAGTACAGGGACTTGGTTTACCTTCGATTTTGTAGACCTGAGTTCTTGCAGCCAACTTTGCTGTTTATACAGCAGTTCCTCGTGTGTGGCACTGCTCCTTACCGTTCCTATTTGGCCTTACTCGGATCCAACACTCACTAGTACATAACAGCATATTTACCACATCAATTCCATCACGGGCATCAACAGCTCGTGGTAGAAACTATTCAATTACCACGGTTACATGTAGATCGTGGTAGATAACATTAATTCACCACGGTCAAATTCTGGCCCGTTGTTAAAAGTAAATAATTTACAACGGTTTTTAATCCCGTGATGAAATATCAAAACCACCACGCGATATACTCGTTATGGTTACTTCAAACAACCACACAGCCTTTTGAAAATTCACCACGGCATCGGCCTGTGGTGGATTTTGTTTTTTTTTTTTTTTTAATATTTTGGAGGATAGTATTCCTATACTAAAACCCAAACCAGCTTGCACTGTTTACGGAGAATGCGCGGACGAAAATGCCCTCCGTTTGGTTTTCCATATCAGGCGCTTTTTCTCTTTGTTGCACAGTAACAACCGAATTCTCAGCTGCTCTGCAACGGGTTGGCGATTTCGATCATGCGTCCTACACTCCGCATCGATCTCTTCCATCGCTGCTTCGTGATCCTTTCGATCCCTGCTTCCTTATCTTTTCGATCTCTGCTTTACGATCTTCTCGCCCCCTCATCCTGTACCCAATTTCTTTAGCCTTCAAGAGGTAATTAAATCTCACTTCTTCTCAACTACCCAGAAGCCAAATATTTGATTTTTCGCTGTGGTTTGTTACTCTATCGAATTTAGTTGTTGATATTTCGTATTTTTTTATGGTCCATTTGTGTTCTATTGGGGTTGTATTTTGCTAGAATTTCATAAAATTTGATTTGGTGCATAACTGATTGGCTTAAAATTGTTGTGAGATTGAATATTTCTTGAATTTGATCATTAGATTTCCCTTTTTTATTTTGGAAATTGACGTGCTTTTCCCATTCATCGCCAAAACAAACCCGTGCTTCCTCCCTCTTCGTCTTCTCCTCTCACAATCTGCGCCCTTAGTTCTCAATTGGATTCACAGTAAACACCCAGAAATTTAGAGGTACGAAATTTCAATTTTTTTTTTTGTGTTTTTTATTTATTTTCAGTGTTAATTTCTGATTAAATTATTATTTTAGGATTACTTTTGAGAAGCATTGTTGGAAACGATCATTGTCAACTATCTGATTGCAATGGACAAAGATTGGCTAACATTTTCGAGGTGTATTATCTGCCTCAATGAATTTCATTTTTGACATTGATAACTAGGGTCTGTTTAAAGTGATTAAGATTTATTTATAATACAGACCATCAACAGAATACAGAGAGGGTGCACAAAAGTTTGTACAAGTAGCTAAAGAATATGGAGGAAATCGAGATAAGATCATTTGCCCGTGTATAATATGTCAAAACCAATGTTTTCAACTACCTGCGATTGTGTATGAACACTTGGTTATAAATGGAATAGATCCTTCATATACTACTTGGGTGTTCCATGGTGAACAAGAACCTATTCTTCAACAACATGACTATGCCAACGTGACAGAAACATATCAGATGTATAGGGATGTCTTGGCTGAAGATGATGGAACTGGAAAAGCAAACTTGCTAATTGGAGATGAGAATTTCAAACAAAAGGTTGAAGAAGCTGAAGCTCCTTTATATGAAGGTTGTACGAAATACACAAAGTTGTCAGCAACTGTAGTTTTATACAAGATTAAAGCTTCAAATGGTGCAACCGACAAGCTTTTTGACGAGCTCCTCCAAGCCTTAAAGGACATGTTTCCGGAAGGTAATACACTTCCGAATTCAATGAATTCGACAAAGAAGTTACTTAAGGTGTTTGATTTAGGGTTCGAGAAAATAGATGCATGTGTAAATGATTGCTGCTTATTTTGGAAAGACTTTGAACAACTTGAGACGTGTCCAAAGTGTGGTTCTTCACGTTGGCAGGTTGGTAAACGTAATAATCACATTTACAAAGGAGTTTCTGCAAAGGTGTTGCGCTACTTTCCTATTATACCAAGATTTAAGCGAATGTTTAAGGATGATGACATGGCCAAAGACTTAACATGGCATCATACCAACAAAAGTCAGGATGGTAAGATGCGACATCCAGTTGATTCGCCAGCATGGGAGTCTATTGACACTAGATATCCTGATTTTGCCTCAGATCCACGAAACTTGAGACTTGGTTTAGCTACAGATGGATTTAACCCATTCCGCCAGCTAAGCTCTAGATATAGTTGTTGGCCAGTTATATTAGTTACATACAATCTTCCTCCATGGTTAGCCATGTCGAAAGAGAATTTGATGTTGACGTTAATAATTCCTGGGAAGAAACAACCCGGAAATGATATTGATGTTTACTTGCAACCACTCATAGAAGATTTATGTGTGTTATGGAATGAAGGAGTGGGTGTATTTGATGCAACTACAAATTCTACTTTCAATTTGAGGGCTATTTTGATGTGGACAATCAGTGATTATCCCGCTTATGGTAACTTGGCTGGATGTTTTACAAAGGGCAGGTTTGCTTGTGTGGCATGTGGTGCTAACACGCGATCTTTGAGGTTGCCGTTTAGTAAGAAGCATGTATATACCGGCAATAGAAGATTTCTTCCACCTTCTCATGAGTTTCGCAAGAAGGGTAAATGGTTTGATGGGAATGATGATATTGGGCAAAAACCAAGGGTATTGACAGGTGAAGAAGTTTTATATGCTTCCGAAGCAGCTGGAAGGGATTGGGGAAAAAAGTCAACTACACAAAAAGGCACAAAAAGGAAGATGAGTGTAAAGAAAGGTGTACAGACAACAGGAAGTGATCCTATTAACATATGGAAAAAGAAATCAATTTTCTTTGATTTGCCGTATTGGAAGGTTTGACAATTACACTTAACATTTAACTATAAAGAAAAGTACGATTTTTTTCACAACTAATTTGCTTATTTTTGCTTGTTTTGCAGAAATTATGTTTGAGGCATAATTTGGACATCATGCGCATAGAGAAAAATGTTTGTGAAAGTATTGTTGGCACATTGCTACATATTAAAGGTAAATCAAAGGATGGACTTAATTGTCGTAAAGATTTAAAGGAATTGGGTATTCGGCATGATTTATGCATAACTGAAGAGAAAGGAAAAAAGACGAAACTACCTCCAGCACTTCACAACTTCTCTAAAGCAGAGAAACATATTTTCTGTAAGAGGTTGTTCGATATGAAGGTACCAGATTCTTATATAAATTGTAGCATATATGTGTTTTAAAAAATTAATAATTTAAAAGATAAAATTTCTTACTACTTACATAAAAACACGTACTGTATAATCCGTGTTCCCGTCACAACTCAAAATTTCTCCTTGGTATGGGTATATTATTTAATTTGTCTTCTTGTAATTTATATTTAGGCCGAAATCAAGACTCCATGCAAGACCAATGTGGGACAGCCCTCTCCGGTGACTCCAAGGCCATCAGAGCAGCTTGGCGGAACTGAGGGCTTGCCGAGCTTCCGTTCTCCCAAAAAGGTAATTTTTTATTTATTTATCGATTAAATTTATTTTAATTTATGTAATTATTGTTTTTGCAAATTGGGTATTTTGTGATATTTATTCTTATATATTTAGGCCGAAACCTATGTGGGACAGCACTCTCCGGTGACTCCAAGGCCATCAGAGCAGCTTGCCGGAACTGAGGGCTTGCCGAGCTTCCGTTCTCCCAAAAAGGTAATTTATTTATTTATTTATCGATTAAGTTTATTTTAATTTATGTAATTATTGTTTCTGCAAATTGGGTATTTTGTGATATTTATTCTTATATATTTAGGCCGAAACCTATGTGGGACAGCACTCTCCGATGACTCCAAGGCCATCAAAGCCGCTCGCCGGAACTGAGGGCTTGTCGAGCTTCCGTTATCCCAAAAAGGTAATTTTTTATTTATTTATCGATTAAATTTATTTTAATTTATGTAATTATTGTTTCTGCAAATGGGGTATTTTGTGATATTTATTCTTATATATTTAGGTCGAAATCAAGTCTCCGTACCCGACCTTGGTGGGACAGCCCTCTCCGGTGACTCCAAGGCCATGAGAGCAGCTTGCCGGAACTGAGGGCTTGCCGAGCTTCCGTTCTCCCAAAAAGGTAATTTATTTACTTATTTATCGATTAAGTTTATTTTAATTTATGTAATTATTGTTTCTGCAAATTGGGTATTTTGTGATATTTATTCTTATATATTTAGGCCGAAACCTATGTGGGACAGCACTCTCCGGTGACTCCAAGGCCGTCAGAGCAGCTCGCCGGAACTGAGGGCTTGCCGAGCTTCCGTTCTCCCAAAAAGGTAATTTTTTATTTATTTATCGATTAAATTTATTTTAATTTATGTAATTATTGTTTCTGCAAATGGGGTATTTTGTGATATTTATTCTTATATATTTAGGTCGAATTCAAGTCTCCGTACCCAACCTTTGTGGGACAGCCCTCTCCGGTTACTCCAAGGCCATCAGAGCAGCTTGCCGGAACTGAGGGCTTGCCGAGCTTCCGTTCTCCCAAAAAGGTAATTTTTTATTTATTTATCGATTAAATTTATTTTAATTTATGTAATTATTGTTTCTGCAAATGGGGTATTTTGTGATATTTATTCTTATATAATTAGGTCGAATTCAAGTCTCCGTACCCGACCTTTGTGGGGCAGCCCTCTCCGGTGACTCCAAGGCCATCAGAGCAGCTTGCCGGAACTGAGGGCTTGCCGAGCTTCCATTCTCCCAAACAAGGAAGAAAATATCGGAAATATCGGTAGTCCGAAAACACGGAAATATCGATGGAAATATCGGGATAATATCGATATCGATAAAAATTATATGGAAACCACGGAAATTGTAAGAAAAACTTGGAAATTTTTAATGAAACTTTGCAGGATGTTTATTTAGTCAATTATCTATTAGTTTATCACAAAAAATTGGAAGGAAATGCATTGCATGATGGATTTAACTGATTTAAGTTGATTATATAGCGAGCTGGCAAACATTGTGAGTGTAGAAAATATGTAGTAATTAATGAAAGAAGTTTAAACACACCATAATCATTTATATATAATTAATTAGTACAATATTGGGAGGTTTTATTTAGGATATTAAAAAAAAAGAAAAAAGGGAAGTGAATAAAATGATGAAGAATAATGTGCCGAATTTGACACTTTAAATTTCTTACACATAAGCATGCGTCTAGGTGTTGAAGTTCCAAATTATAGTATATCAATTAACGATTGAAAATCAATACGTTGAATAAGACTAAATTTTAATTTGGATGCCGATTATGTTTTTTCAAGTTTATATAAAGTAAAAGAATTGAATTTTGGAAGCCAGGAGTGTGTCAATTGTTTTATAATTCGTCTGAATACATATATCAGGTTGCTACTCAACGTAATTTGAAAGTATATCTAGTGCAAGGACTTGTCTTTTTTTGTTGATAAGCAAAGGGTTTGTAGCTTTTTTTGCTAAGCAGTAGAACATATTATGTTTGTTTAATCTTTAGCATTTGATGGTTGTCCACAAATATAGGATAGAAGGCCCCAAATTAGATCTGACTCTTACCTAGTTGGAGTCACAAGTTCACATGTATCAGCCCTTGAGGCAAAACGTTTTGGTTTTCCGGCCAAACCACGGCGAGTTGGCCGACGTGCAAGGTATCAATCTCTTTGCCTCGTCGAGTAGTACAACTTTCCTTTTTGTTTCACTCAATTTCGTTGAGTATTGAAAAAGTTATACTCATTTGAATCTTACCCAGTTTCCGGTGACCTCAGTGACTTTCGAGGCATTTTCCGGCCAAACCACGACGATTCAGACGTCGTGTGAGGTACCATTCTCTTCGTCTCTTCGAGGGCTACAACTTTCGTTTTTGTCTTGCTTGATTTTGTTGAGTTTTGACAAAGTTATGGCCGTTTAAAGTGGGTGTGGATTTTCGGCCGAAATTCCTATTTTCTTCCTTGGTCGAGTCCCACATCGCCCATGCGAGGACAGTGAGCAAGCAAGAAGGCCTATAAAACCCACATTCCCAAGCTGAGAAAAGCATGTCTTGGTTGGCTTTTGAGCTATGATCAAGTGTAGTATGTGTTGAGATTTCTCAACATTTTTAAGTATTTTTGAATATTATAGATAATTTTGAAAATATTGTGATATTATTGATAATATCGTGATATTTTAACAAAAATCATTTGGATAATTAAAAAAATATTGGATCTTAAAAAAAAACGATAATATCGGCGAAATATCGTTGATATTATTGATTTTTTCTTCCTTGCTCCCAAAAAGGTAATTTATTTATTTATTTATCGATTAAGTTTATTTTAATTTATGTAATTATTGTTTCTGCAAATTGGGTATTTTGTGATATTTATTCTTATATATTTAGCCCGAAACCCAAAAATATTGGATCTTAAAAAAAAACGATAATATCGACCGGAGAGTGCTGTCCCACATAGGTTTCGGCCTAAATATATAAGAATAAATATCACAAAATACCCAATTTGTAAAAACAATAATTACATAAATTAAAATAAATTTAATCGATAAATAAATAAAAAATTTCCTTTTTGGGAGAACGGAAGCTCGGCAAGCCCTCAGTTCCGCCAAGCTGCTCTGATGGCCTTGGAGTCACCGGAGAGGGCTGTCCCACATTGGTCTTGCACGGAGTCTTGATTTCGGCCTAAATATAAATTACAAGAAGACAAATTAAATAATATACCTATACCAAGGAGAAATTTTGAGTTGTGACGGGAACACGGATTATACAGTACGTGTTTTTACGTAAGTAGTAAGAAATTTTATCTTTTAAATTATTAATTTTTTAAAACACATATATGCTACAATTTATATAAGAATCTATCCTTACCCAAACACTACCAAACAAAATCGGATACGATTCGGAGGTGCCACTGGCGGCGGGCAATTCATACTGAAACGTAACCGGACCTTTTTTCTGAAACAAAGTAAAAAAGTCTATAAATTAGAAAAAAAAATCCTTGATGACAAGATTTCAACAAAGTAGAGTCGTAACCCTGTCGTAGGACGTTCGGTTGGCCATTGGGGGCGGAGGCGGAGGCGGAACTCTGCGAGGTGATCGAAGAGCCATTGCGTACGAGCGTTTGGAACCACTGGAATCTTTCTCATCCATTGTCAAATTTGACAAATTGTCTTTTGTGAAAATCTGATAGCGCGGATTACTTATATATAGTACCCTGGCGCTTTGCTTGTCTAGTTCTGTTACGAACCCAACGAATTCCCGCCAGTATATCTGGTTTACAACGACTTTAGAAATATCTGTTTGGGCATTCGGTTATACTCAAGTGTGACACTGGCATTCGGTTATAATCAAGTGTGACACGTCAGATTGGTATGAATGTGGCCGCTTGGGCTATTGCTCGCGGCGACGCCGTCATTTGCAGAGGCTTGATGAACACCCCAACGACGTCGTTCAACTTTTTTTTTTTTTCTTATTCACACCGATAGCCCGAAACTCAATGCTATTCTCATTTTGCCTCACCAAACTCAAAGACATCTCACTTAAACCCCAAAATGTGAATTTTGTTTAGTAATTGACACATGTGAAAGTTCAAGAAAACTTGTTTTATAAGCCATAAAACTTAAAATATAAAAAAATTCAAACAACCAGTTAGAGATACCTCACTGACCCACCCCTCCGCTCATCTGCACAAGTGCACCAATTTTGTAAAGTTCCAAGCTCGTATAGCCACTACACAGCCACGATCCATCTCTGCACTTCCCTTCAAAATTGTCAAATTACACCTTCCGTTACGGGTCCGAAGGAAGATTCGACAGACTCTGGTAGGTGGTGTGGATGAGAGTATGTGACTTTAGGTTGCAGTACTGAGGTTGTGAGGTGGTCTTGGTAGTTCAAGAAAACAAATGAGGTGTGAGGTGGTGGCATTTTAAAAATAAAAAAAAAAAAATTGAAAATCCGGGTCCTTAGCCACCATTCTTCTTAGGCTAAATTTTTTGTATTTTTATTTTTTAAAAACAATATTATCTACACTAAAGGTAGTTCAAATTTGTTTTTTGCGATAATTCAACTTAAAACCTCTCACTTACAAATAAAGAGGAATATCACTAGATCATAGTACTAAGTAGCCGAAACTTTATTGGTTCTAGTTTTGTATCGAAGTCCCTCGACTTTGAACACCTCAACATTTTACTAATACCGTACTTTCATGATAGGTTAAACAGCATATGTAACTACAAATCCTAAAATTATCTCACTCACATTTATGTTTACATTCAACTTCTACGTTATTATCTTGAGAGTTTTTATCACAAATGGTCTTTGAGATTGATCAAACTCATTATTTTGGTCCCTCGCTTTCAAAATCAATGAATGTCATCCCTGACATTCACTATCTCATATCAATTTGGTCCTTCCGTTAAGATTCCGTCAACTATCTTGTTAGTTTGTATGTATGACCCACAAATCCAATCAAATGGTGACACATGGATTACACAAAATAAAGGGTTTTATCGCAAATGGTCCCTGATATTGATCAAACTCCTCATTTTGGTCCTTGAGTTTCAAAAATCGATAAATTTGGTCCTTGACTTTCACTACCGCATATCAATTTATTCACTTCGTTAATGTGGTCCCACTAATCCAATTATATGGCTTAACATGGATTAACTATAAGAAATTATTATTTTAAGAGCGAACCAAAGGAAGAGTATTCCGCCCTAGCATTTTTCTCGCATCCCCCAACCCCAATTGGAAAAAAAATTCAATCTAAATTTGATAAAATCAAATCCAAATTCAATTCAAATTTGATAGGATTATAACCAACTAGAGAGAATGAGGAGTGACTTTAGAAGGCCAAGTACTTTAGTGGTGTCATGGTGTCTTCCTTTTCATTTTGAGCATATACCCTGATGAAGAAGACGATGACTTTTTTTCCTTTTAGTTTTGGTTTTTAGTTTCTTATTTTACTTTTAGTTTTAAATCTTTAAATAAAATAGTGTCTTATAATTAATTGATGTGGGGCCATATGATTGGATTAGTGGGACAAAAAATATTGAGAAAACTTTAACGGAAGGATTAAATTGATGTGCAGTATTGAAAGTCAGGGACCAAATTTATCAATTTTTGAAACTCAAGGACCAAAATGAGGAGTTAGATCAATATCAGAGATCATTTGCGATCAAAACCTTTATTTTGCGTAATCTATGTGTCACCATTTGATTGGATTTGTGGGTCCCACATACAAACTAATAGAATAGTTGACGGAATCTTAATGGAATAACTAAATTGATGTGTGGTAGTGAATGTCAAGGACGACATTGATTGATTTTGAAAGTGAGGGACCAAAACGATGAGTTTGATCAATCTCAAGGATTATTTCTCCATGAACCTCAAATTGGAGAAATTTTTCTACGTTATGGGTACAGTTGTAAGATCCCACATCGCCCAGGGGTGTGAATCATGTAAGCCTTATAATTATATTCTCATCTCTACCCAGCACGAGGCATTTTGGGAGTTCACTGGCTTCGGGTTCCGTAGGAACTCCGAAGTTAAGCAAGTTCGCACGAGAGCAATCCCATGATAGGTGACCCACTGGGAAGTTCTCGTGTGAGTTCCCAGAAACAAAACCATGTGAGCGTGGTCGGGGCCCAAAGCGGACAATATCGTGCTACGGCGAAGTCGAGCCATGGATGTGGTGGGGCCCCGGGCCGGGATGTGACAATTTGGTATCAAAGCCACTCTGTCGTTCGATACGGATGTGCTGGCGAGGACGCCGGGTTCCCCTTAAGTGGGGTGGATTGTGAGATCTCACATCGACCAACAGAGAGAGGGTGTTGTGCCTTATGTACATGCTCCCCTCCCTATAGCACGAGGCCTATTGGGAGCTCACTGGCTTCGGATTCCGTAGGAACTCCGAAGTTAAGTGAGTTCGCGGGAGAGCAATCCCAAGATGGGTGACCCACTGGGAAGTTCTTGTGTGAGTTCTCGAAACAAAACGGTAAGGGCGTGGTCGGGGCCCAAAGCGGACAATATCGTGCTACGGCGGAGTCGAGCTTGGAATGTGGTGGGGGCCCGGGCCTGAATGTGACAACAGTTGCTAAGCTGGAGTTCCCTTCCGGTTATATGATGCCACATATCCCACTAAGTCTACTTTTGTTTATTAAAAGTAAGTTAAATAAAAATAAATAAAAAAATAAAATAAACTTGTTGAAGGCATAAAGTCCCCAAACTCCCACTCTGACGGCCGATCCCCACCCCCCAATGGCAACTCGCTTCCAACCTACGACGACAACTAAGATTTCAGCTTCCTCGAGGACCCCGCCAACCATAGAGCCGCCGCACCACACCATCCAGATCTAGACAACTACGAAGATCTTGAGAACTTCTTCGATGTCGACGAGAATGCTTTCAGGAGATGATGGCAGCTAGGGGTGGGTTCGGTACGGTTACCGTACCAAAACCCTCGTACCAATTACCGTACCAAACTTTCGGTTTGGTAAACTCTATTACCATTACCATACCAAACTTTTGGTATACCGAAATTTGGTATTGCCAAATGTTCGGTTGGCATGGTATAGCAATGGTAATTGCCACTTTATTTTGAGACAAAATCTGTTTTTGCTTTGTTTAACATTTCATATTTGCCTCTGTAATAAGACAAAGATATATAAACCAAATGCATAGACGGAAGAAAATTCTCATAACAAGTGCCCAAATGGATTTCAGATTTCCACCTTCAAATGGATTTATATCCGCATGAAATGTTGATGAATTACTTGAAAATTATAAGCCTGAAACAAAGAATGGAAACATAAAGCAGTACTATAGGTCTACAAGGACAATGCGTAGCCTAAATTCCTCACCTTAGCAGTACCGGTTGATTATTCAACAGAAGCATAAAGCACCACTACCACAAGACTCACCTCTTTAACTTAAACCTCACCTTAGCTGCTGATATCTCATAAATTGTAGCCTAAATTCATCTATTATTCATCATTCAAAATTCACACACACAATAATTCAAATGATGCATCAAGATTCATAATGAAAATTAAGCTTACAATCCAAATAGAAGTTACAAACCAAAACAAATGGAAGTTAACAATCCAAATAGAAGTTAAAGTTTCAAACCAAAGGAAAATTGAAACTAAACTTCAAAAGGTAAAATTCATTGGTCAATTCTTCAAGTTTAAGATGTCGAAGCTTTTGGAGGAGGCATTGAACTTGTAGAAGATTGAGTTTGTGTCAAGCCTACATTACAAACAAAGAAAACGTATTAGTAGCAAGAAGAATTAAAGTTGAAAACCATTTAACAAACAAAGAAAATATATTATAATTTATAAATATGTGTTATATTATAATTATATATTATATAATTTATATAAATTATATATTATATTATATTTTCGGTACGGTATGGTAAAACTGTGGTAATAGTATCCATTACCAATACCGTACCACAAACTTTCGGTACGGTACAATACCGTACCATTATCGTTGGCACAAAATCGGTATGGCACGGTTGGCAATTCGGTTGGCATGGCAATTTGGCAAAAAAATCCATTGGCAGCCCCAAGGCTCCTAGTTGGGTTGATGCTATTTTCGGTGATGGGGATGGTGGCCAAGTGCAATAAGAACACGATCAACCTAATACATAATGGAGTCAAATCAAATCCAAACCCATTAAAATTCACCACAAATTAATCAAAAAACCAAATCAAACACCAACAAAAACAACAAAATGACAAGTTTTATCTCAGAAAAAAAAAAAAAACACAAGAATAGATGGTGGAAAAGGGAAGAGGATCCTCTCCGGATCCATTAGACCAACTCCAATGGTGGGCTAAAAGCCAAATTAGGGCCCCAAAATTTCCCCCCAAACCCACTCCAACCCAAGGGGAAATTTGGGCTAAATGCTAAATGCTAAACCAAAGCCAGATTCCCCCTGAAATTTAGCCCAGAAATCGGAATTTAAATTTTTTTAGATTAAAATGTTCTTAAAATTAATTTACGATAGTCTACATATTTTTTTTTTAAATTTAATTTAACAAAAAAAATAGCCTAAGTTCATTCTTTAATAATCCCGGGCTAAAATTTTAGGCTAAAATTGTTGGAGCAGAAAAGCTGTTTCTGAGCTAAAAGCTAAATTTTCTGGGCTAAAATATTTGGCTTTTAGCCCAACCATTGGAGATGGTCTTATGTGGGAATCCTATCCCCATATCCTAACCGTTCATTGTATATTATGTGACCAATTTTTTTTCAGGTACTATTTGTTTTTAATTTTAAATAAAAAAGTTAAATGATTTATGACTGTACAATACACGATGAATGACTAAGATGTGAGGATTCCTAGAATCCACACAATTTGGATCTAGATGGGATCCAATTCCGTGGGAAATGGAGGAATGGGGTGGGGCGTAACAAAAGATGATGGGAGGAATTTGGGTTCTTCTTTTTTTAATTTCATTGGGTACATTCTCTTCTCTTGTTCCTTAATCCATGTTCCCAAATTTTATTCTATACTAGTATTTGTAACCTTTTCCAAATATTTTTTTAACCATGTATAACTTTTTCCTGTAAGATTTATATAGGGTGAATTACCTTTTACCCTCTCAAGTATGGAGTCAATTGCAACCTCATGAAATATCTTTAAAACTTTTCAATTTCATACATTTAGTTATATTTTTTTTCTTCAGTTTCATACATCCATTAAGAAATCTATTAATTTAACCGTTAAGTGATGATGTGGCAAATATAGATTGTCAACTTTGCATCATGTGAATAAAAATAATAAAAAAGGATTACTTAATAAAAAAATTCAATTTAAATTATAATTAAAAACTAAAAAAATTGAAAAGAGGATCTGGGCAAAGCTTGGCCCAATAACCCCATCTTTTACTCGACTCCATCCCATCTCCTATGTGTTTGTCTTTAACCGAGAATTTTATTCTTGGTTTGGTTTGGGAAGCTTCTTCTGCCGTTGCCTTCTCCTCGATTTGACTCCAACAAGTCTATCAACGATCTCACAACTCGCTCGTAGCCCGATTTGTTCCTTCACTCTCGAGTTCAATCTCGACATGACTCAGTAGGGCGAGAGGCATATTTGGCGGTGGGGCTCCACCCGGTTCAGGTTCAGCCCTAACACCTCGATTCCGTCCGACGAGGTGCATGTGGACAACCCCCACGCCTCAATGTTCCTGTGCTGGACCTTTGTGTATTTCGCAGCCAATGAGGTGGCAAAAGACTTGCCAAAACAATGATTGACGGTTACGCTTAATGAGGAACCATGTCAGCACAAATGTGGACTCTACATTTTTTATTCATATGTTGCAATGTTGGCAACCATTTCAGAATAAACTAGAAAATATGTCCGGACGTTGATGCGGGACTTGAATGTATCAACTTAACTGCATGAATAAGATACATTTTACCTGAATAAATTCAACACAGTCATGAATGAACAAAAGGATAGATGAGTGAATGGGATCAGTAAGATATGCAGCTTCGTTTTTATATACATTCAACTTAGTTGACATGAAAAGACATTGTACAATTAACAAGACGAAACTGAACGTTCTATTTCCCTAATAAACAGAAGAAACAGAAGCAACATGCAGTTCACCCAAATCTTGCCCCTGCAGTCAAGGTGGCAAAATATATATCCTGTAGGTTAGGCACATGTTTTAGCCGTTGACAAAAAAACATAAAAAATGTTTTGTTCTTATTCTAGCATCTAAGTTTTCAAGCACAGGACGCCTGTTTTCATAAGAAACAGAAGTCTGAGAAGTGTATTTTAGTTTAGAGAATATGCATGTATTTTCTAATAGCGAAAACATGAGCAAATATGATTGGGCAGAAACATGAGAGTAAAAAATCGAAACCTCAGGAATATGATTGTATTACAGCAAATATGATTGGGTCGTCTCAAGGATCAAATGGGGACTCGAGATTTTGGTAACTGTGTAGAAGAAAAAGAACGCCAATGGATAATTCCTAGAAACTAACCCTCAAACCCATCCAAATCAGATCAACTAATCAACATAATTAGCCCAATCAATAACCCTAAATTTACTCAACCAAATTTGCCCAATCAATAATCCTTAAGGATAAGATTATTTTTAACTATACACAAATTCACATGCTAGTCATTTGATACATTTAACTAATTATGCAAGTTGTAAATGATTAATAATAATTTAGAATGATAGGGTTTAGGGTTTAGGGTTTTAGGGTTTAGGGTTTAGGGTTTAGGGTTTAGGGGGTTTAGGGTTTAGGGGGTTTAGGGTTTAGGGGGTTTAGGGGGTTTAGGGTTTAGGGTTTTAGGGTTAAGGGTTTTAGGGTTAAGGGTTTTAGGGTTAAGGGTTAAAGGGTTAAGGGTTTAAGGGTTAAGGGTTAAGGGTTTAGGGTTAAGGGTTAAGGGTTAAGGGTTTAGGGTTTAGGGTTTAGGGTTTAGGGTTTAGGGTTTAGGGTTTAGGGTTTAGGGTTTAGGGTTTTAGGGTTAAGGGTTAAGGGTTTTAGGGTTTAGGGTTTTAGGGTTTAGGGTTTAGGGTTTAGGGTTTAGGGTTTAGGGTTTAGGGTTTAGGGTTTAGGGTTTAGGGTTTAGGGTTTAGGGTTTAGGGTTTAGGGTTTAGGGTTTAGGGTTTAGGGTTTAGGGTTTAGGGTTTAGGGTTTAGGGTTTAGGGTTTAGGGTTTAGGGTTTAGGGTTTAGGGTTTAGGGTTTAGGTTTTAGGGTTTAGGGTTTAGGGTTTAGGGTTTAGGGTTTAGGGTTTAGGGTTTAGGGTTTAGGGTTTAGGGTTTAGGGTTTAGGGTTTAGGGTTTAGGGTTTAGGGTTTAGGGTTTAGGGTTTAGGGTTTAGGGTTTAGGGTTTAGGGTTTAGGGTTTAGGGTTTAGGGTTTAGGGTTTAGGGTTTAGGGTTTAGGGTTTAGGGTTTAGGGTTTAGGGTTTAGGGTTTAGGGTTTAGGGTTTAGGGTTTAGGGTTTAGGGTTTAGGGTTTAGGGTTTAGGGTTTAGGGTTTAGGGTTTAGGGTTTAGGGTTTAGGGTTTAGGGTTTAGGGTTTAGGGTTTAGGGTTTAGGGTTTAGGGTTTAGGGTTTAGGGTTTAGGGTTTAGGGTTTAGGGTTTAGGGTTTAGGGTTTAGGGTTTAGGGTTTAGGGTTTAGGGTTTAGGGTTTAGGGTTTAGGGTTTAGGGTTTAGGGTTTAGGGTTTAGGGTTTAGGGTTTAGGGTTTAGGGTTTAGGGTTTAGGGTTTAGGGTTTAGGGTTTAGGGTTTAGGGTTTAGGGTTTAGGGTTTAGGGTTTAGGGTTTAGGGTTTAGGGTTTAGGGTTTAGGGTTTAGGGTTTAGGGTTTAGGGTTTAGGGTTTAGGGTTTAGGGTTTAGGGTTTAGGGTTTAGGGTTTAGGGTTTAGGGTTTAGGGTTTAGGGTTTAGGGTTTAGGGTTTAGGGTTTAGGGTTTAGGGTTTAGGGTTTAGGGTTTAGGGTTTAGGGTTTAGGGTTTAGGGTTTAGGGTTTAGGGTTTAGGGTTTAGGGTTTAGGGTTTAGGGTTTAGGGTTTAGGGTTTAGGGTTTAGGGTTTAGGGTTTAGGGTTTAGGGTTTAGGGTTTAGGGTTTAGGGTTTAGGGTTTAGGGTTTAGGGTTTAGGGTTTAGGGTTTAGGGTTTAGGGTTTAGGGTTTAGGGTTTAGGGTTTAGGGTTTAGGGTTTAGGGTTTAGGGTTTAGGGTTTAGGGTTTAGGGTTTAGGGTTTAGGGTTTAGGGTTTAGGGTTTAGGGTTTAGGGTTTAGGGTTTAGGGTTTAGGGTTTAGGGTTTAGGGTTTAGGGTTTAGGGTTTAGGGTTTAGGGTTTAGGGTTTAGGGTTTAGGGTTTAGGGTTTAGGGTTTAGGGTTTAGGGTTTAGGGTTTAGGGTTTAGGGTTTAGGGTTTAGGGTTTAGGGTTTAGGGTTTAGGGTTTAGGGTTTAGGGTTTAGGGTTTAGGGTTTAGGGTTTAGGGTTTAGGGTTTAGGGTTTAGGGTTTAGGGTTTAGGGTTTAGGGTTTAGGGTTTAGGGTTTAGGGTTTAGGGTTTAGGGTTTAGGGTTTAGGGTTTAGGGTTTAGGGTTTAGGGTTTAGGGTTTAGGGTTTAGGGTTTAGGGTTTAGGGTTTAGGGTTTAGGGTTTAGGGTTTAGGGTTTAGGGTTTAGGGTTTAGGGTTTAGGGTTTAGGGTTTAGGGTTTAGGGTTTAGGGTTTAGGGTTTAGGGTTTAGGGTTTAGGGTTTAGGGTTTAGGGTTTAGGGTTTAGGGTTTAGGGTTTAGGGTTTAGGGTTTAGGGTTTAGGGTTTAGGGTTTAGGGTTTAGGGTTTAGGGTTTAGGGTTTAGGGTTTAGGGTTTAGGGTTTAGGGTTTAGGGTTTAGGGTTTAGGGTTTAGGGTTTAGGGTTTAGGGTTTAGGGTTTAGGGTTTAGGGTTTAGGGTTTAGGGTTTAGGGTTTAGGGTTTAGGGTTTAGGGTTTAGGGTTTAGGGTTTAGGGTTTAGGGTTTAGGGTTTAGGGTTTAGGGTTTAGGGTTTAGGGTTTAGGGTTTAGGGTTTAGGGTTTAGGGTTTAGGGTTTAGGGTTTAGGGTTTAGGGTTTAGGGTTTAGGGTTTAGGGTTTAGGGTTTAGGGTTTAGGGTTTAGGGTTTAGGGTTTAGGGTTTAGGGTTTAGGGTTTAGGGTTTAGGGTTTAGGGTTTAGGGTTTAGGGTTTAGGGTTTAGGGTTTAGGGTTTAGGGTTTAGGGTTTAGGGTTTAGGGTTTAGGGTT
The DNA here is from genome assembly GCF_042453785.1 of Malus domestica. NCBI lineage: Eukaryota > Viridiplantae > Streptophyta > Magnoliopsida > Rosales > Rosaceae > Malus > Malus domestica. The sequence goes on from NC_091677.1 coordinate 34,653,721, forward strand.
TAGGGTTTAGGGTTTAGGGTTTAGGGTTTAGGGTTTAGGGTTTAGGGTTTAGGGTTTAGGGTTTAGGGTTTAGGGTTTAGGGTTTAGGGTTTAGGGTTTAGGGTTTAGGGTTTAGGGTTTAGGGTTTAGGGTTTAGGGTTTAGGGTTTAGGGTTTAGGGTTTAGGGTTTAGGGTTTAGGGTTTAGGGTTTAGGGTTTAGGGTTTAGGGTTTAGGGTTTAGGGTTTAGGGTTTAGGGTTTAGGGTTTAGGGTTTAGGGTTTAGGGTTTAGGGTTTAGGGTTTAGGGTTTAGGGTTTAGGGTTTAGGGTTTAGGGTTTAGGGTTTAGGGTTTAGGGTTTAGGGTTTAGGGTTTAGGGTTTAGGGTTTAGGGTTTAGGGTTTAGGGTTTAGGGTTTAGGGTTTAGGGTTTAGGGTTTAGGGTTTAGGGTTTAGGGTTTAGGGTTTAGGGTTTAGGGTTTAGGGTTTAGGGTTTAGGGTTTAGGGTTTAGGGTTTAGGGTTTAGGGTTTAGGGTTTAGGGTTTAGGGTTTAGGGTTTAGGGTTTAGGGTTTAGGGTTTAGGGTTTAGGGTTTAGGGTTTAGGGTTTAGGGTTTAGGGTTTAGGGTTTAGGGTTTAGGGTTTAGGGTTTAGGGTTTAGGGTTTAGGGTTTAGGGTTTAGGGTTTAGGGTTTAGGGTTTAGGGTTTAGGGTTTAGGGTTTAGGGTTTAGGGTTTAGGGTTTAGGGTTTAGGGTTTAGGGTTTAGGGTTTAGGGTTTAGGGTTTAGGGTTTAGGGTTTAGGGTTTAGGGTTTAGGGTTTAGGGTTTAGGGTTTAGGGTTTAGGGTTTAGGGTTTAGGGTTTAGGGTTTAGGGTTTAGGGTTTAGGGTTTAGGGTTTAGGGTTTAGGGTTTAGGGTTTAGGGTTTAGGGTTTAGGGTTTAGGGTTTAGGGTTTAGGGTTTAGGGTTTAGGGTTTAGGGTTTAGGGTTTAGGGTTTAGGGTTTAGGGTTTAGGGTTTAGGGTTTAGGGTTTAGGGTTTAGGGTTTAGGGTTTAGGGTTTAGGGTTTAGGGTTTAGGGTTTAGGGTTTAGGGTTTAGGGTTTAGGGTTTAGGGTTTAGGGTTTAGGGTTTAGGGTTTAGGGTTTAGGGTTTAGGGTTTAGGGTTTAGGGTTTAGGGTTTAGGGTTTAGGGTTTAGGGTTTAGGGTTTAGGGTTTAGGGTTTAGGGTTTAGGGTTTAGGGTTTAGGGTTTAGGGTTTAGGGTTTAGGGTTTAGGGTTTAGGGTTTAGGGTTTAGGGTTTAGGGTTTAGGGTTTAGGGTTTAGGGTTTAGGGTTTAGGGTTTAGGGTTTAGGGTTTAGGGTTTAGGGTTTAGGGTTTAGGGTTTAGGGTTTAGGGTTTAGGGTTTAGGGTTTAGGGTTTAGGGTTTAGGGTTTAGGGTTTAGGGTTTAGGGTTTAGGGTTTAGGGTTTAGGGTTTAGGGTTTAGGGTTTAGGGTTTAGGGTTTAGGGTTTAGGGTTTAGGGTTTAGGGTTTAGGGTTTAGGGTTTAGGGTTTAGGGTTTAGGGTTTAGGGTTTAGGGTTTAGGGTTTAGGGTTTAGGGTTTAGGGTTTAGGGTTTAGGGTTTAGGGTTTAGGGTTTAGGGTTTAGGGTTTAGGGTTTAGGGTTTAGGGTTTAGGGTTTAGGGTTTAGGGTTTAGGGTTTAGGGTTTAGGGTTTAGGGTTTAGGGTTTAGGGTTTAGGGTTTAGGGTTTAGGGTTTAGGGTTTAGGGTTTAGGGTTTAGGGTTTAGGGTTTAGGGTTTAGGGTTTAGGGTTTAGGGTTTAGGGTTTAGGGTTTAGGGTTTAGGGTTTAGGGTTTAGGGTTTAGGGTTTAGGGTTTAGGGTTTAGGGTTTAGGGTTTAGGGTTTAGGGTTTAGGGTTTAGGGTTTAGGGTTTAGGGTTTAGGGTTTAGGGTTTAGGGTTTAGGGTTTAGGGTTTAGGGTTTAGGGTTTAGGGTTTAGGGTTTAGGGTTTAGGGTTTAGGGTTTAGGGTTTAGGGTTTAGGGTTTAGGGTTTAGGGTTTAGGGTTTAGGGTTTAGGGTTTAGGGTTTAGGGTTTAGGGTTTAGGGTTTAGGGTTTAGGGTTTAGGGTTTAGGGTTTAGGGTTTAGGGTTTAGGGTTTAGGGTTTAGGGTTTAGGGTTTAGGGTTTAGGGTTTAGGGTTTAGGGTTTAGGGTTTAGGGTTTAGGGTTTAGGGTTTAGGGTTTAGGGTTTAGGGTTTAGGGTTTAGGGTTTAGGGTTTAGGGTTTAGGGTTTAGGGTTTAGGGTTTAGGGTTTAGGGTTTAGGGTTTAGGGTTTAGGGTTTAGGGTTTAGGGTTTAGGGTTTAGGGTTTAGGGTTTAGGGTTTAGGGTTTAGGGTTAGGGTTAGTTAAGGGTT